>NC_042964.1:14629472-14701972 GCF_901001165.1 Salmo trutta
AGTGTGTGTTTGGTTGTTAGAGAGTGTGTGTAGGTCTGAGGTGTGTGTGTTTTGTTGTTAGAGTGTTCTATGGGTCTGAATGGTGTCTTTTTTGTTAGATAGTGTGTGTTGGTCTGGTGTGTGTGTTTTTGTTGTTAGAGTGTGTGTGTGGTTGTTTGTTAGAGAGTGTTGTGGGTCTGGAGTGTGTGTTTTTTTTGTTGTTAGAGAGTGTGTTGGGTTGAGTGTGTGTTTTGTTGTTAGAGAGTGTTGGCCTGAGGTGGTGTGTTCTGATGTTATAGATTGTGTGGGTCTGAGTATGTGTGTTTGTTGTTGTTGAGAATTTGTGTGGGTCTGAGTGTGTGTGTTTGTGTTTGTAGAGAGTGTGTGTTGGTCTGAGTGTGTGTGTTTTGTTGTTAGAGAGTGTGTGTGTGGGTCTGAGTGAGTGTGTTTTGTAGTGAGAGAGTGTGTGTATGTCTGAGTGTGTGTGTTTTGTTGTTAGAGAGTGTGTGTGGGTCTGAATGTTTTGTGTTTTGTTGTTAAAGGCGTGTGTGTTTCTCAGATATGTATTTTGTTGTTAGAGAGTGTGTGTGGGTCTGGTGTGGTGTTTTGTTGTTAGAGAGTGGTGTGGGTCTGAGTGTGTGTGTTTTGTTGTTAGAGAGTGTGTGTGCTTTGTTGTTAGAGAGTGTGTGTTGGTCTGAGAGTGTGTGCTTTGTTGTTAGAGAGTGTGTGTGGGTCTGAATGTGTGTGTTTTGTTGTTAGAGAGTGTGTGTGGGTCTGAGTTTGTGTTTTGTTGTTAGAGAGTGTGTGGGTCTGAGTGTGTGTTTTGTTGTTAGAGAGTGTGTACAGTAGGTCTGAGTGTGTTTTGCTGTTAGAGTGTTTGTGGTTTGTTGGTTAGAGTGTGTGTGTAGGTCTGAGCGTGTGCGTTTTGTTTTTAGAGAGTGTGTGCACAGTAGGTCTGAGTGTGGTGTTTTGTTGTTAGAGAGTGAGTGTAGGTCTGAGGTGTGTGTGTTTTGTTGTTAGAGAGTGTGTGTTGGTCTGAGTGGTGTGCTTTATTGGTGGAGAGTGTGTGTAGGTCTGAGTGAGTGTATTTTGTTGTTAGAGAGTGTGTGTAGGTCTGAGTGTGTGCGTTCGTTGTTAAGAGGGGGTGTGGCTCTGAGTGTGTGCTTTATTGTTGGGAGTGTTTGTAGGTCTGAGTGTGTGTGTGTTTTGTTGTTATAAAGTGTGTGTTGGGTCTGAATGTGTGTGTTTTGTTGGTAGATAGTGTGTGTGGGTCTGAGTGTGTGTGTTTTGTTGTTAGAGAGTGTTTGTAGGTCTGAGTGTGTGTGTTTTTTTTGTAGCGAGTTGTGTGTGGGTCTGAGTGTGTGTGTTTTGTTGTTAGAGAGTGTGTGTAGGGCTGAGTGTGTGTGTTTTGTTGTTGGAGAGTGTGTGTGGGCCTGAGTGTGTGTGTTTTGTTGTTAGAGAGTGTGTACAGTTGGTCTGAGTGTGTGTGTTTTGTTGTTAGAGAGTGTGTGGGTCTGAGTGCGTGTGTTTGTTGTTAGAGAGTGTGGTGGGTCTGAGTGTGTGTTTTGTTTTAGAGAGTGTGTTGGTCTGAGTGTGTGTGCTTTGTTGTTAGAGAGTGTGTGTGGGTCTGAGTGTGTGTGTTTTGTAGTTAGAGAGTGTGTGTAGGTCTGAGTGTGTGTGTTCTGTTGTTAGAGGGTGTGTGGGTCTGAGAGTGTGTGCTTTGTTGTTAGATAGTGTGTGTGGGTCTGAATGTTTGTGTTTTGTTGTTAGAGAGTGAGTGTAGGTCTGAGTGTGTGTTTTGTTGATAGAGAGTGTGTGTGTGTGTCTGAGTGTGTGTGTTTTGTTGTTAGAGAGTGTGTACGTCTGAGTGTGTGTGCTTTGTTGTTAGAGTGTGTGTGTGGGTCTGAATGTGTGTTTTGTTGTTAGAGAGTGTGTTTCCTTTGTTGTTAGAGAGTGTGTGTAAGTCTGAGTGTGTGTGTTTTGTTGTTAGAGAGTGTGTGTGTTTTGTTGTTAGAGAGTGTGTGTGCTTTGTTGTTAGAGAGTGTGTGTGTTTTGTTGTTAGAGAGTGTGTGTGTTTTGTTGTTAGAGAGGGTGTGTGTTTTGTTGTTAGAGAGTGTGTGCTTTATTGTTAGAGAGAG
This sequence comes from Salmo trutta, assembly GCF_901001165.1. NCBI lineage: Eukaryota > Metazoa > Chordata > Actinopteri > Salmoniformes > Salmonidae > Salmo > Salmo trutta. The sequence goes on from NC_042964.1 coordinate 14,631,590, forward strand.
TGTGTTTTGTTGTTAGAGAGTGTGTGTGCTTTGTTGTTAGAGAGTGTGTGTTTTTTTTGTTGTTAGAGAGTGTGTGTTTTGTTGTTAGAGAGTGTGTGTGTTTTGTTGTTAGAGTGTGTGTGTTTTGTTGTTAGAGAGTGTGTGTGCTTTGTTGTTAGAGAGTGTGTGTGTTTTGTTGTTAGAGAGTGTGTGTGTTTTGTTGTTAGAGAGTGTGTGTGTTTTGTTGTTAGAGAGTGTGTGTGGGTCTGAGTGTGTGTGTTTTGTTGTTAGAGAGTGTGTGTTTTGTTGTTAGAGTGTGTGTGTGGGTCTGAGTGTGTGTGTTTTGTTGTTAGAGAGTGTGTGTGGGTCTGAATGTGTGTGTTTTGTTGCTAGCACCATGTTACCACTCAATTTGCAAGCTATCATCAAATGGTTACGTATGTTGGATCCCCTCTGTTTTCACTGTGCGTGTGTGTGTTAGTCTGTGTGTGTTTGAGTGTGTGTGTGTGTGCGTGTGTATTTGCCAATCCCCTTAGTGACCGACTGTGCCTGTTTTGCGTGGTCTTCAGAGCTTCCAAACAAAATAAAAAAAGTCCCATCCATTTACAATCTTCAGTATCTCTTGTAGTCCAATCAGAATGTAATGCAGTGCAGGCTATTGTCAGTAAAATGTTACTTTATATGTTGGTATTAAACCCAGCATGCCTGCAAGGGAAGAAATGGTAGATATACAGTATATATACAGTTTAACATACACAGCTAAAACTGAACTGGAAATATTGAAAATATGACTTTGGAATAGCCTGCTTCGCTCTCAACCACACTAAAGAACTGTCAAAATAAAGCAAGCCAAGACGCAGCGCATATGATGATGGAGGAACAATGGCTTGAGCAAGAGAACAATGGCTATCACAGCAGTGGATGATATGTACCCAAATGGCAGAAAACAAGAGTGAGTCCGATATTTCCAGCACCTCCAAAGGCTTGTTTTAAGGCCATTGGGTAACTGCACTGACTGAAAGATATCTAGAAGACCACAGGAAAGGACCTGAGGTTTACCTCAGAGGTTTACCATAACAGTACAGTAATTATTGACTGGGTTTGTATCAGAGTTTTAACTGGCAGTTGTATTAACATTCCCAGGTGGTTCCCTGTTTCAGTAACGGTTGGGTTTTCAGGTAAGGTCCACAGGTAGGGGAGGTAGGTAGCCCAGCGGTTAGAGCGTTGTTGGGCCAGTAACCGAAAGTTCACTAGTTCGAATACCCGAGCCGACAAGGTGAAAAATCCGTTGCTGTGCCTCTTGAGCAAGGCACAATAATTACTACAGGGTCACCGTTGATAATGTCAGACCCTGGCTGTGACCCCACTCTCCCGGTGGTGTCTCAGGGGGAGTTGGCATATGCAAGAAGCACATTTCCAATTCCCACCAGCTTATAATACACACTTGACAAATATAAGCACCAACCTAGTTATTATTATTACACACCTATATAGCAGTAGTCTGTTCGGACTTGGGAAGTAGCCTTTGGACTGACGGACTGTGTTACTTTAGTAACGGACACATTTCTAATTTCATTAGACATGCAAAAACTCCTAAGCTTTGTGCAGTTTCCCTTAGGGGTGGCAGGTAGCCTAGTGGTTAGAGTGTTGGGCCAGTAACTGAAAGGTTGCCAGATCAAATCCCAGAGCTGACAAGGTAAAAATCTGTCGTTCTGCCCCAGAACAAGGCAGTTAACAAACTCTTAGTAAACCCTCCAGCTATTGTCTTTATTCTAGATGGGGAGTGGTGAAAACACAAAGCAGAGAAAGACAGAGCACAACAACACACAGAACTCAATGAAAAGCCAATGCTATTTAATGAAATGCCATGAGGTATCCTGATGCCCTCTAAAGCTTGGCAGGCCCTGTCATCACTTCACTTCACTTTAACAGGCAGAAAGGTTAAATACTCACATTGAGTCAGCATTACTGTTTGTTAGCTTCATGAATATTCTAGGGAAAGCCAGTTCACTTATCGCGTCAAGTGAGTTGTAAAGCATGTGTTTTATCTCTACCTCAAAGTGGTTGGATTCATTGGCACACCGAACTGAAGCCACAACATCAACCAGCGTGTTCTTACAGTAGCTAGATTGAATAGTTAGCTGTTTTAATTACAGCAAGGTGGTGTCATTTTTCAGCAAGTCAGGCATAATTCCCTTCCCTCTCTTCTGCTCAGCAATTCACCATCATGATAACACATTCCTCACCATTTCGTAGGAATTGTAACATTACCCATAACCTCTAACAACCACTGTGGACTCCACCATTACCCATTGAAAAGTGTCCAACAATGCGTTCTAAATTTGGTTCAATGCACAAGGGCCTTGTCCATGAGGAGAGGCGCAATTAGAGAAAAAACAAACCTCCTTTAAGAGGAAAGGAAAATGGCCACCCACTGCGTGTGTTGGAGGGGTCAGTGAAGATGCCACCATGGCACAAACTGCCACCCAGTGGCACTGGGAATGTGGCATCACCCCCGTTATGGCACCTCATTAAATCACACATGGGCACGGTTGGCGTCGCTGACCCAATGTGACACACTTGTCATGGGCACCACTGTTTTGTGCAGATTTATTCAACCATGTTGAATTACTACTGGTCTAAGTTGGGATAGGGTTCTGGTACATAGAACTAAGATGAATGTAGTTCAATTAGAGTGTAGAGGTCGCTTTACCTGGCTATCAGCTCAATGTGAGAGAGACTTCAAAATGGGCTACCATAATACCAGTGAAACAAGTGTTTGGTGTGACCAACTGGTAATATCATGCAGGCAATTTGTCATGTCAACATTTCCATGATACAGGTATGTTGGCACTATGACTAGGTGTGGTTCTGGGTGGCCATTTTGTTTTTTTTAGCAGCACATGGGGAGTCTTTCCATGAATCATTCTACCTGTGCCATGGCATTGTCAGAATCCATATAGCTTTCTTCTTTGCAGAAGGGGGGTGGGTTGGACACTCATCCCCAAAAAACAATTTCCCTCCCTGGCCCTTCCGGACTGAATTTGTCACAAGAAGACGAGTTCAGAAGAAATTGGCCTTCCCTTTCATGCCCATCCTCGTTTTTTTTTTGCCTGGATCCTTTGCCGCTTTCCCTGTTTGTCTAGCCTACAGTCCTCCCTGCTAGGCCGGTGCCATTCATCACGTTGCCATCTCGACAGTGCCTGCCCCCTTCTTCGCTAGAAGCCATGTAGAGCATCTCTGCATCGTGGCGGCCAGATTGCATTTCGGCCACGCTCCGACATTATCATCTTTTGTCCCTAACTTTTTATCTTCACCTGTCCTGTGTGAAGCAGTCCCTATCAGCTGCTGGCCCTATGTAATGAAATACTGGGAGGTAAACTGGAGAGTAAATAACCTAATAGACTAGAAGCAACAGGAACAAAAGAGGGAGAAATACTTGAATACCAGGGGAGAGAGAAACGCTCAGAGTTGAGGTGGTGGCGTGACTCTATGCCCGCGTCCGCCTCCTCCCAATCCCTGTATTTCTAGTAGGCCCTAGTTCAGGTTCTTGAAAATGTTTCTCTTTGGTTGATTTTAATGATGTAACGAAAGTAACATGAGTTCATCTTTTTCTTCATAGGAAAACAACAAGGGCCAAAGGATTCTGGCCCAGAGTTTCAAGTAAAAAATCTGCCACTGCGACAACAGCCTTCCCATTAGCTATGACTAATGGGAAGGCCAAGCCATCTCTCCTCTCTCTCTCCCTATTTCCCCTCTCTCCCTTTCTCCCACTCTTCCTCCCCCCTCTCTCCCTCTCGTCATAATTATCGCCGCTGTTGCGCTAAACAATATTGAGTTGATGCAGTGAAAATGTCAGGACAGTATTAGCGGACGATTATTAATCCCACATCAAGCTGGAGAAGGACAATTTAATTATCGCACAACAGATATTCACGGATCGGGTACAGACGTAGTGCACTGACCGCTGGATGGATTCGCTTCGTAAATAGTAGCATGCAAAAAAGATGCCTACTGTAGTCTGAGGTGTGTTTCTTCGTACTTTCTTCAACTTAACATTGTTAGCAGCACTAGCATAGCCTGGCACAGCAACCTTCTAAAAGACCACTATGACGCAAGAGGGGAAGTATGGCTAAAGCCTTGTTTTCTACTGTTATTGTTGGTGGGGTTTTTAACGCCTCGGTCACACCGACAGCGTCATTGAGCAAAATGGTACGCAGCATCATCTGGATATATATGCAACAAAATTCAACATTCACCTTCTGCTACCATTTCTGTCAAGCCGTCTATGCATACAGTTTGATGCACATGTTCGATAAATCCAATGTATGCACCACACAGCACGCACTGCAACTGCCTCTGCAACGCAATGCTGCAAGGCAAACGGAGCATTCCATTGGAAATTAATGTACTTCTGGTTTACCAAAATGCAATGACGCTGTCAGTGTGATCGAGGCGTAAGATGTCTAGTAGTGTCTAAGCGGCACTGTCTTCGCCTGCCTCTGATTTCTGCTTGCGGTCTGTCTGGGTCCCCTGTATCATTTCTCTCTAATGGGAAGTTCTCCTGATCCTCTTACTGAGGCAGACAATCACCGTTAATGTGGCTCTTTTGGCTTACTGTACGTCTATATCTACCATAAGCTAATGCTACATTCCAAAAATCTCAATAACCCGATGCTTTGTCGCAACAGTTATAATGCAAGGCAATGGCCATACAAACCAAGACGAATTGAATTCTTGAGACAAATACAAACAATGACATGAATTGTCTAGCCCCTGGTTCAAGATTTTTTATCATAGAATCAAAGACAGAGGCATCCTTTTCTCTTAAGCCCATCTCAAGCACTGTTAGCCATGTCTTTTGTGAACGACCAAAATGAAATGAATACCGAGCAAATTCCCTTGTAGATTTCAAAGACGCCACACAATGAGCCCGTCCAAAACAAAGCTGCCGGCATCTACAAGGCGGCCAGCCCCTTTAAAGATGAATATATCCTTCAGTGCTTCTATTTAGCTTCTTTATTTGCTATTTATTGTCTTTGAGATGAGAAAAAAAACACGTTTTAGATACCTTCATGACTTTCTCAGAGGCGGAACACGATATCTTCTTCTGGTAGAAATACCCAGAGGATTTGACGACTGACAGGTTGTCTTGGCCTATTTTCCCTTGACACTCAGGTTCACCAACTCTGTTGTGATAACTGTTCCTCTAACATAGTTATGTTTCTATTTGTTATACCCTGCCAATTGCAGATGGTATTTTCTCTAATTCCATAATAGGGAAGGATATAACAGCTCTTGTGATTTAGTGTTGTGAATGGCTTATACCATCAACCAGTAAGATTATAATATGCATCACCACTTAGCACCAAGCATATCCTTTCCTTTATCTATCCCCATTTACTAATACAATGAAGTCATAAATGGTGTTTGTTTGGAACAATAAAACGTTACTCAAGTGGCCTAACAATGATGTATGGGCCCCCTCAATATCCTACATTGGTTGTTCAGCTTGTGTCCCTCAGTGTCCCTCTGTTGCATTTGGTTAGTCAGCTACGCATGCAAGTCGCAACAGGTGTCGTTAATAAAAAAAAGGTATAGTAATCAACAGATATTTGAGATGAAACAGAAGATTAATTAGCAATTTACATGCAATTCAGAGGTTTCATAATATTCTTAATCTGTTTATCTTCAAAACTCATTTCCAAACTTTGGGGCCCGTGAGATTAGGTTGGCACGGTTATCGTTGGTGTACTTTATTAACGTTGAGAATCTGTCATGACCAATTATGCTCTAGTTAATCAATGGATTAAAACTAATACTCCTTGATATTACTTTCCATGCAAATTCTTCCTTCCCCTCAGTAAACATAATTTTACATTCCCAGAAATCATAGGCCCTGGGGCTTTTTGTGTTGTTGCCCCCTGTTACTAATCAGTTACACAGTCAAGGCAAGCCCCCTCCCCAGTTACCTACGTGGTACCCCCTACCTCCTCACCCCACCTGACGATTAGCAGAGCAGCAACAGGTAGCAGCAGGCTGTCTACACTCACTGAGACTGGGCTACTGGATCCTGCTGTGGTTGGCAGTTGCAATAAAAAATATATATACAGTGCTGCTTGAAAGTATGTGAACCCTACAGGGCTGGTCAGTATTTTGCTATAAAATGTTAAAATAAACATATAAAATCCTTATCTAAACCCCAATTCGTAAAAGACATTCTAAGTAAATGACAGCAACCGCCAAAAACATGATAAATTTTCAATGTTTATTTAATTAACAAAGTGATGTGTGCAAAAATATGTGCACTCCTTCAGTCAATGGCACCTCCATTTGCAGTGATAACTTGGAGTAAACGTCTCTTATAGCCGGTAATCAGTCTCTGAAATCTGTTTTGAGGGATTTTTGCCCACTCCTATTTACAGTGGCTTGCGAAAAAATTCATCCTCCTTGGCATTTTTCCTATTTTGCTGCATTACAACCTGTAATTTAAATAGATTTTTTATTTGGATTTCATGTAATTGACATACACAAAATAGTCCAAATTGGTGAAGTGAAACTAAAATTGAGCTTTTTGGCCATCAAGGAAAACATTATGTCTGTGCAAACCCAACACCTCTCATCACCCCGAGAACACCATCCAAACAGTGAAGCATGGTGGTTGCAGCATCATGCTGTGGGGATGTTTTCATCAGCAGGGACTGGGGAAACTGGTCAGAATTGAAAGAATGATGGATGGCGCTAAATACAGGGAAATTCTAGAGGGAAACCTGTTTCAGTCTTCCAGAGATTTGAGACTGGGATGGAGGTTCACCTTCCAACAGGAAAATGACCCTAAGCATACTGCTAAGCAACACTCGAGTGGTGTAAGGGGAAACATTTAAATGTCTTGGAATGGCCTAGTCAAAGCCCAGACCTCAATCCAATTGAGAATCTGTGGTTTGACTTAAAGATTGCTGTACACCAGTGGAACCCATCCAACTTGAAGGAGCTGGAGCAGTTTTGCCTTGAAGAATGGGCAAAAATCCCAGTGGCTAGATGTGCCAAGCTTATAGAGACATACCCCAAGAGACTTGCAGCTGTAATTGTTGTAAAAGGTTCGCTCTACAAATTATTGACTTTTGGGGGGGTGAATAGTTATGCATGCTCAAGTTTTCTGTTTTTTTTGTTTCACAATAAAACATATTTTGCGTCTTCAAAGTGGTAGGCATGCTGTGTAAATCAAATGATACAAATCCCCCCAAAATCCAAGGGGAGTGAATACTTTTGCAAGGCACTATACAAACTCAGCCAATTGAGTGAGGTTTGAGTGGTGTCTAACATGAACTGCCCGCTTCATGTCCTAATCCACAGCATCTCAATTGGATTTAGGTCAGGACTTTGAATTGGCCAATCCAAAACACAAATCTTTCTCCTGAACCATTATTTGGTAGATTTGCTTGAATGCTTTGGGTCATTGTCTTGTTGGAAGACCCATTTTCTGTTCAAGAATCTCCTGGTATACCTCAGAATTCATGGTTCCCTTAATGATGTGGAGTCATTCCAGGCCCAGAGGAGGAAAAGCAGCTCCAGATCTTGACATTCCCACCACCATGCTTGACTGTTGGGATAAGGTTCTTTTGGTGGTAGGCAGTGTTGGGTTTTCGCCAAACATAGCGGTGTTGATTGTGACCATAGTCAATTATTGGTCCAGAGAATGGACTTCCAGAAACATTCAGGTTTGTCCAGGCGGTTTCTTGCAAAGTTAAGATGGGCAGATTGGTTCTTTTTTTGACAGCAGAGGTTTCTTCCAAGCAACCCTCCCATGAATGGCATTTTGATTCAGTGTTCTTCTTATTGTTGAAGCATGCACAGTTATCTGAGATGCAGCAAGGGAGGTCTGCAAATCTCAAGATGTTATGTTTGGGTTGGCTTTTATCTGATTTACTGTTGTTCTTTGTGGCTCTTGGGGATATTTTGGAAGGGGAGTCCACTTCTAGCTGAGTTGCTGTCATGTTAAATACTCTCCATTTGTAAATGATTTGCCTCACAGTGGACTGATGGAGCTCAAATTTTTTGGGGATGATTGTATAGCCTTCCCCAGACTGATGTGCTGCCCTCGTCCTGATGTCCTCTGAGATCTCCTTTCCTCTAGGCATGATGTGCTTCGCATTCACCTGAATGGGTAACACCAAACTGACCAGATTTCTGACCAGTCCTGCCCAAACTCTTTCCTAACAATCTCTCCTTTGATTGGTTAATTTTGTACCAAATTATTTACCCACCTGATACTACTTACCTACTTGATTTAACGAATGCAACTTGGGGTTCACTTATTTTTTGCACCTGCACTAATTCCTTTTTAATTTAGTTTTTCTACTACAAGCACTACTACACCAACATATGGTATTGGTAAATATAAACCTGTTATGTCAGATCAAAAAGACTGGTTCTGATTAAATGAACATTTCATGGTAAAAACAAAAACAAATCTGTAATTTCACAAGGGGTTCGCAGACTTTCAAGCAGCACTGTATACTACATATCTAATACATCCTATACACTATACACAGTATATATGTATTATATATGTATTATTTATATATATATATATATAACTTTTTTCTAGTGCCGGCTTCAGCCCTGGTAATCCCCTGCTTTAATCCGGCCCTGGACATTCCCTATGTATCAACCATACTACCAAACACCCAGGTTTACAGTAAAGTGCTGCTCAGCCAACTGATTCAACAGGAACCACTAGATCTTTCTTTTAAATGCGGAAATGTAAAAAGCAATCGTGTCAAGCAATCTCTGCATAATGGTCTGCCTCTTTCTCTATAATTCCCATCATGCTCTTTGGTACTCTCTCTCATACTCCCTTACCTTATCATTTCTCCCTTTTCTCCCTCTTTCCTTCTTTACTCCTGCTCTACCGACCTCCGGGGGGGGGGGGGGGGGGGGCAGCCTGCCACCTCTGCTGCTCTCTGGTTATTCATCCACCATTAACATACATTACATAGACTGCCAGATCACCCTGGCCGTGCAAGCTTGTGTCTGTGGCCCTCGTTGAGTCGCTTCATTGTGTTTTATCTAGTGAAAAAGACACTGGACACATGGGTGGTATGACCCTGTTGCGGCCTGTCAACCATCAACCATCATTCTACTGTTGAAGTGGAATTGTACAGATTTGACCTAGAGTTGGATAGGGTATTATTTTTATATGTTTATGTAAATACACAATAGTCTTCCCTTTGGATGCATTAGAGGACGTATTAGTGTTGCCTTAATTGACATCTCTGTATGTGTGTGTGTGTGTGTGTGTGTGTGTGTGTGTGTGTGTGTGTGTGTGTGTGTGTGTGTGTGTGTGTGTGTGTGTGTGTGTGTGTGTGTGTGTGTGTGTGTGTGTGTGTGTGTGTGTGTATGTGTGTGTACTGTATATTTCATACTGTATGTGTGGGAATCACCTGGCACCTTAATTGGGGAGGACAGGCTCATTGTAATGACTGGAACGGATTTCATGGAATGGTATCGAACACATCAAACATATGATACAATTCCATTCAGTCCATTCCAGCCATTACTATTAGCTGTCCTCCCCTCAGCAGCCTCCTGTGGTGGGAATGAATGTGTGCACGTGCCAGCATGTGTGAACAATATGTTTGCATGGTTATTTATGTATGTGTGGGGGTGAGCACAGCTGCAAGTGCATGATTACATATGCAATCATTTTGGGGGTGGCAGGTAGCCTAGTGGTTAGAGTGTTGGGCCAGTAACCGAAGGGTTGCTAGATCAAATTCCTGAGCTGCCAAAGTAAAAATCTGTTGTTCTGCCCCTGAACAAGGCAGTTAACCCACTGTTCCTAGGCCATCATTGTAAATAAGAATTTGTTCTTAACTGACTTTCCCAGTTAAATAAAGGTTAAATAAATAAAGTACAAATGTGTGCATGTTAGGCCTAGTGGACTGGTCTGGATTGGGCTCTCTGAGTAACCTGTATATCATTGTAGGGGTGAAGGTGCTTTGCAGTATTTGGCGTCTCCCATGCCTGCCTTTGACAAATTCGCGGTTCAGCCGGGTGGGGGGTATTCCACCACAGCCCATCAATCAAAAGTCCTTGGCATCTCTCTAAACAGCTATCTATTACTGCCAAACCACAGCTCTCTCTCTGGGTAGGGGGGAAATCACCACACTCACACATACTGTGGCCCTGTTAAACCAGGCTTTCCAGTGGCTCCTCGTTCCCCGCTAATGGCTAAATACGTTCCGATTCCCTTTCCGCTCCCTCTGGCAAACTGCTGTAATTTCCACATGTGGCTTTAATGGCAAAACTGCAGCCTATTCTTTTTACGGATGTTTCCGCTTGAATAATCGGGGAAAAATAGCCGATTAAAGGGCTCCGTCATAACGAGAGGCAACAGATCATGCATTGTGAAATTACTTCCCCCCCTCTCTCTGATTTGGAATGTGTAATTAAAGAAATCTGTGTAGGCAGTTTGACAGCTTCCCTCTCATATGCATTGGAGAGGCATCTCAACACAACATAGAGAGAGAGAGTGAGCTGAGAGAGAGTGAAACAGAGACAGAGCAAGGAGAGAGTGAAACAGACAGAGCAAGAGAGAGTGAAACAGAGAGAGAGAGTGAAACAGAGAGAGAGAGTGAAACAGAGAGAGAGTGAAACAGAGAGAGAGAGAGAGAGAGAGAGAGAGAGAGACAGAGAGAGAGAGAGTGAAACAGAGAGAGAGAGAGAGAGAGAGAGACGGAGTGAAATAGAGACAGACAGAGAGAGGGAGTGAGACAGAGAGTGAAACAGAGACAGAGAGAGAGAGAGTGAAAACAGAGAGAGAGAGAGAGAGAGAGACGGAGTGAAATAGAGACAGACAGAGAGAGGGAGTGAGACAGAGAGTGAAACAGAGACAGAGAGAGAGAGAGTGAAACAGAGAGAGAGAGAGAGAGAGAGTGAAACAGAGACAGAGAGAGTGAAACAAAGACAGAGAGAGAGAGAGAGTGAAACAGAGACAGAGAGAGAGAGAGAGAGAGAGAGAGTGAAACAGAGACCGAGAAAGAGAGAGAGTTAGAGAGAGAGAGAAAGTCTCGTCCGACAGACAGCACAGATTAACTTTCCCGCATTGACGTCACCCAACCCCTGTCCTTCACTAATTAGCAACACTTATTATTAGTCCAATATTCATATTAAATGACTGATGGTGAGGAGAGGGCAATTAATTAGCAGGCAAATTATGATGAATGAAATGGATGTGACCCCTGAGAGGGCGGGCCTAGAATGTTTAGGGGATGGAGCGGTCCTAGTGAGGATCTGATGGATGCCATATAAACATCCTCATCAGTGGGGTGATGCCAACGGTGTGTGTGGGTGTGTTCTGTGGGTGTTTCTGTGAGAGAATGGGCATGTGTGTGAGTAAGGGTTGTCCCTCTCTGTGTATGTGCGAGATAAACCGTGTGTGCTTGTGAGTGTATGCTTATCTGTCTTTAGCGGGAGCAGTTGAATCTGGTCAGCTACCCACTAGCGGAAACATTTTGCTTTGTGTGTGTGTGTGTTACGTGCCTGTCGGCATGTCAATATTCCGCAGCGGCGGTCGGATGGGCACTTAGTGCATTGCACCATTAGAATGAAGGCCTTGGCTCAGTTTCAAGTGGAAAAGCCTAGGCGTGAGAGTATTTTCACCTCTCATTGGAATCTTTCCCCCTCATCTACCATAACATGTACTACATGAAAGCCTAAACAGCAACACACTCAGACGTCAAAGCAGACAAATAGAACTAAGCTGTTTCTGAGGCAGAGTGAGTGAGTGAGTGAGTGAGTGAGTGAGTGAGTGAGTGAGTGAGTGAGCAAGCGAATGAGGTAATGGGAGAGAAAGAAAGAGAAAAAGAAAGTTTAGAGAGCGAGATAAAGAGAAAGGTGGAAAAAGAGTTGACATGGGAAGAGAGAATGTGTGAGCGAGGACACTCACTATCACCTATGCTAACCCATTTAGATAAGGAGAGACCAGGGGTGGTGGTGGCTCCATTTCGGGGACGGAGTGAAATAAGCAAAAGGTTATAGACGTGACCTTGTGGCCACTTCACTGAGAAGAAAGCTTTACACCATTAACCCCTCTGCAGCCCCTAGGTACTCCCTGCTGACATGTTAATGCGCTGTACTGGGATCAGTGAAATGTGCCTCCCCACGCCCCTGTGGCCCCCCAGACTGAAACGAAAGAACAGGCCCCAGGCCAGTTGTCAACCACCCCCTCGACACAGTGGTATGGAGAGAGAATGAAAGTGTGAAGGTACTATCTATCGTAAATGGACACACACACTAAAGTACATACAAACATATACTCGTGAACACACACAAGCACACACTCACAGATGTACGCACAAACACAGGCACAGACACACATTCCCTTCCCCTCCACACACAGCTTCAAGAATGTTAGAGCTTTTACGACCTTCAGCCATGGTAAGGGGCCTCCCTCAGACACGGCCATATATCCAGCCATAGGCAGAGGGGCCTTTGACGTTTTAAGGGGAGGCATCGGGCCCTGATACAATCAGGTGTTGTCTTGCTCTTCCCAACTCTCCCAGTCTCTCTTTATTTTCCTACGTTTCCTCTGATTTTCTCCACACATAACAAAAAGCTGCACCCATAACCTTAGCCGAGGTGCCTGCATCTGATATGCAGAACTCGGTTGATACAGTTATTATTATATTTAGTTAATAAGGTTGCTAAAAACAATCTCCACGAGCGCGTTCGGAGACACGTTCGGCTCAGGAGGATATCTGCTAAACCACCCTGATCCGGGGTCTGTTAATTGGCGGTGAGGTTATTGTCACGCATCTGACTAATTAGCCCAGCATAGGTTATTAAGCCGTTAATGGATTGAATGTGATCCCTCTACAACCAAACCGACTATGGCTTTATTGCAGCTCCTCCACTCCTGCAGCTCCTAGTGGAGGGTTGGGATTCCTAACATTTCAACCGACATTCCAATACCTTGTCTTGAATGGGGATATGGGATATGTTGATGATTTTGCTTGTGCCATATATGTAGGGCATATAGATCAGTATAAAACCACTAGATAATAGAAGAGTTAGACTTCATATTATCTAGTGTGGTGGACTTCATGGGGTGGCAGCGTAGCCTAGTGGTTAGAGCGTTGGACTAGTAACCGAAAGGTTGCAAGTTTGAATCCCCAAGCAGACAAGGTACAAATCTGTCATTCTGCCCCTGAACAAGGCAGTTAACCCACTGTTCCTAAGCCGTCATTGAAAATAAGAATTTGTTCTTAACTGACTTGCCTAGTTAAATAAAGGTAAATAAAAAAATATATATATATCCCAAAAGGGAAAAGTCTAGTACAGAACACCCCTCCTCATCAAACCCCTAACTAGCCATTCAAATGACCACTGTGGGAGTTAGCTGACACTGGACCCCTACTGTACCACAGGGGGCTGGCCTCAGTGAACCTCACAACATAGCTCACACTGACCTGGAGGGAAAAGCAAGTCAATGTCAGCAAAGGGCCCTGGCCAGGACTGAACACCTGCATGATTTGTCCCATAAATATCTTGTGCATTCCATCTCAAATCATGGTCTTACTCGTTGATAGTTCATGGCTGCACATATCCTTCTGGTATAAGCTAGGCTAAGAGGTTCTGATATAGCTCTCCCATCCTCAAGTTCTTAAGAGTCGACAACTTGGGAGTTAATTTAGACCTGTCCCAGATAACGAGGTGATTTTCACACTCACAGGCATCAAAAAGACAAACGTGGATTGTTTAACCTTTTTTCATTCGTAACATCTTAATGTACTAACATTGATCATCCATTCTGACGTACCCACCAAAACACTACCTTTTACTCTGTAAGAGGAATAATTATGTGACGGTAAAGCACATCCATTCAAGACAGCACCAAATCCAAGCATCCCAAAGGCCCAATCTATTAATTGCACAGTCACTCTAGTGATGTCACGCATTGTTACAGGGTGCATTGGTATATAAAGGAGTGATCCGCTTTAGCATATGCCAGCATGCTAAACGTTGTGCCAAGCGTAAGCCGGGGATACGCAAAACAGCTGGCATTGTGTTCGGCTCACCGGCTGATCCCGGCATCAAAGGCATGCTAGACCATCTGAAACCTGGCCGTTTGTGTTCTCTTAATGGGAGCATCCAGCTTAAATCAGGCTTTATATTCCTTCTTTGGTGGACAAATATGCCAAACCTGAGGTAAAATCTGTGGGAATTCCGTTCCATTTTGGTTTGAATTAGGTGGGTATTGTAAATGGGGAAAATATATATTTGTAAGTCTTTCTTCGGTGGACAAATATGCCGAAGAGCTTTGGAAATTGGTCCGAACTTTGTTTGGTACTGTGGATGGCCAAATTACAGCAATCTATAGCTAGGCTAATAGTGTCAAATAACGGACTACCAGGGGCATTCTACTAGATAATAGGGCCAGGACGAATACAGTACTGAGATAGTCATTGGTACCGTGGCAAGGAAACAAAACATGAAGTAGGTTAACTTCTTTAGGAAAACAGACTAATGTTGTCATCCAGAGTCACATTTACTTATTTTCCAAGCTATAGCACACAATATTTTACATCCAGCAGGTTTTTAAAGGACCAAAGGGTTTAGTGTGCTTTGTGTTACATTTTCTGCCATGAAAAATATATTTCGATACTGGTATCTTCACAGGCCTACTAGACAAACAAGCATTCCGAGCATAAACGGTGAGTGCCCACAGTGTCTTACGGAGCAATTACATGGTAATTACAAAGTAACGATAAGAACGAGAAGCACAGACAGTTTGTAGAGTACCGTACTTCTACCGGAGAAAACGATTACTACTGATTATTCATTTAGCATAGCAAAGCCCTGGTAGCACAAATCATCTCGGATGGCCACGATAACATTGTGCTTAATTACGTTTCCATGGTCTTGTGATCAGATTGCATGCAACTAAACCACAGGTTTGTAATTAGACACCGTTGATGAGGAGGGTTTAAATCAAATCAAATATAATTGTATTTGTCATATGCACTGAATACTGAATGCACTGACTAGACTTTACAGTGAAATTCCTACTTATGAGCCCTTTCGCAACAATGCATAGTTAAAAAGTAAGAAAAGATTAGCAAATTTAAAAAAAAAAATGTAATAGTAACACAATTAAATAACAATAACGAGGCTATATACAAGGAGTACCGGTACCAAGTGAATGTGCGGGGGTACAAGGTAGCTGAAGTAATTGAGGTAATATGTACATGTACAGTAGGTAGGGGTAAAAGTGACTAGGCAATCAGGATAGATAATAAACAGAGTAGCAGCAGCGTATGAAGAGTGTGAAAGTGTGTCTATGTGTGAGTGGTGTCAATATGCATGTGTGTATGTATGTATGTAGTGTGTGAGTGTGTGTTTATGTGTGTGTTGGAGTATCAGTGAGGTATGTGTGAGTGTGAGTGTAGAGTCCAGTGAGTGTGCATACAGCCAGTGCAAAAAAAAAAGGGTGTCAATGCAAATCGTCCGGTTAGCCATTTGATTACCTGTTCAGCAGTCTTATGGTTTGGGGGTAGAAGTGTTCAGGAGCCTTTTTGTCCCAGACTTTCTGCTCCGGTCCTTTTGCCATGCGGTAGCAAAAATAATGACTTGGCTGGAGTCCATTTTTAGGGCCTTCCTCTGACACGCCCCAGTGATGTACCGGACGTACCACCCTACTATTTTATCAAATGGCGCTGGAGGGAATAGCAGCCATTTTACGGGCTCCTGAAAAGTTGTGAAGTTGTGATTGTTTTTTGTAATAATTACAATGTCAGTAGTTTCATTCTCCCTTATTTAATGTAATTCTGGGGAAATATGTTATCGTGAAATACGTGGGTGTGTGTGATTGTGTGATTGTGTGTGTGTGCGTGTGTGTGTTGCGTGTGTGTGTGTGTTGCGTGTGTGTGTGTGTTGCGTGCAGAAGTACAATGACAACATGAGGGTATGACTATGAGTTTAGTAGGGAGTGGAATGGACGCAATTTAAATCAAATTACCATGCTGACAAATTAAGCAGTGGGATTTAATTTGAACTGTTGTAAAAATGCTAATTTCAGCACAACCTGAAAGCCCATATGCAAATACAACCCTATTTCACAATAATTCATATTAGGGGAGGTATGCATAAAACACACGATGTACAACTACCTGGCATCAGGGGAATGCATTATCATTAGCCCTTAGTCTGGCTGGGAGGTGCTACTCAGTGTGCTCACATGAGCCTCTGTGTGTGTGTTCCTGTGTGTGTGTGTGTGCATTCCTATGTGTGTGTACGTGCCTGCCAGTAGCCCTATAAATGCGTGGCTCTATGGATGAATACATATCCCAGAGTGCATTGAGGTAATGACAATTGACATAAACACTCCAGGAAAATATGTATCATATTATTCCATCCAATATTCTAGAATCTATTCACACACTGACACTGACAGCCATCTGAATGACACAAAGACGTGGTCGAGCTTGAGCCCTTTGATAACGCCCGTGATGACTGCCTCTTTCATATCAAATAATGACACTATGGGAAAGCCTGTTCCTCACAGTGTACTGAGTAATTATATTGCACATTATGTTCACTGCAGAGCCGTGCACAATTTGACCTCTGCATAGAAACGCGCTAGCCTGCCCCCTGATTCGAGTTGAGCCCTCAGAACCGCTGCATGAAGACACGCTAGTCTGCCTCCTGAAATTCTCTCTCTGTCGCTCTCTCTCTCTCTAATAGAGTGTCTGCGTCTCAAATGGTCCCCTATTCTCTTTATAGTACACTTCTTTGGACCAGGACCCACAGGAGCATAGGTGCTCTATAAAGGGAATATGGTGCTATTTGGGTTGCAGGCCTGTGTGTGTGAAGGAGAGCGAGAGAGATAGAGAAGTTTGGGCACGTAAACAGAGTGTTTACAGAGATCCGGGGGAGCCTGTCGATAGTTATTTGAGGCGTTAAAAGAGGAGCATTCACTCCACTGGGATACGACACACCATCAGTAGAGATAATCAATTCAACCAGCATTAGGCCCCAGGGTGACATAAGTTACCTCCCAATTGGCTCCCTATTTCTTATATAGTGTAGTCCACAACTTTTGACCAGGGCCCCTTAGAGGGATGGGTTTAAGAGGTATTTAAAGCGACATGTATCAATGATCAATAATGATCAATGGATGGTCAACACCAGTGAGTTTAAGAGCACAATGGGAAAAATGGCAGAGGGCAAACAAACAAGCACGAAGGCAAAACCATTAGAGACCTCTATCAACCTAATTGTGTTTTGTTCGGTGCTGTTGGTGCTGTTTGGTAGCCCTTGCATTTAATGTCGCTAATGAATCGCAGAGCTGTTTAGTCTCCTCAAACCAGTAGCTCTGTCCCAAATAGGACACCGTTCACTACATTATGTACTTCTTGCCTTATGGGCCATAGCCAAAATAAGGTGCCATTTCGGACACAAACCATATCTAATCTTCATCGTCCTAGACATTGTTCAACCAGGCACAGAATAATTGCTTGCCGCCACCACTGCTTCTCGCTCTCTCTCTCTTCCAGGCTCACCAGGGACAATTATTATTGTCCCTGGTGAGCCCTAGTATGCCCTTCTTCAATAGTCCTGAACCCAATTTTCCACACAAATTAACCATGCAGGGTTTGGAGAAAAGGAGAGGGAGAGGAAGAGAGAGACAGCGAGAGAGTGAGAGGTTCTGGAGGTAAAACAACAGAAAAAACCACAAACATAGTCACGGTCCTATGCCAACAAAGGGCCCTTTCTATCCATGCCTAGTATCCACATACTAACCGAACAATGCATTGCCATATAGCATTCGCCCGTGTTAGCATCGTTAGCGTCAAAACCCTTCCTACGTGTGTGTGTGTCCTGTCCGGGGACATTTGTTACTCTTTTTTCCCCGCCTTTGCGGGAGAGGTTAGTGCAGTCAGCCGGGCATGGACACACAGGACTGGCTCCAAGGATGGTGCCATCTGTTGAGCAGGCAGAGTCAGCCATTTTCGCCCTCTCGCGTGTCTCATATCCTCCGCCATATCCCTTAGCACGCGGGGCTAACACACCCCAGTTGGGCTAACACACTGCATCAGGCAGCTTCCCTTTTTTCTCTAGGGGGTTTTAGAGGGTTAAAGTGAGGCGGGGGGGTTATTCCGTCCTTATTTTGGTCTTTCCTCTCACGGCTCGAGCGGTATTGGGGAGAACCCTGGAGCTGAGCTGAGCAGCTGAAGTGTTTATGCAGATGCCGTGGCACACTAGAGAGGGAAAATACAAGGATGCGGTCGCTTGTCTGGGGCTAAAGCACAGGCACAAAAAGGGACAGAAAGAAGGGACGTGGGAGGAAAGGATAGAGGGAGAAGGAATATCTGCAAGAAAGGGTCCAACACAACAAAGAGTAAAATACATACTTAAGCTGAGTATTAAAGCTGGATAAAGCTGAGAGAAGAATATAGCTGGATCCCTTAGAAAATATGTACTACTTCAAGATGGTTTGGCTCTACTTGGCTCTCTGTGCACTCACACCTCAGCTGGCAACACTGGCCTGTCATACAACCCCCGATCCCCAACCCCCTGTCTCCTGCGTTACTCAGTCATTGCTAGACAGCTGTCGCCTTCCCTCACGGTGAATTTGTTTTGGCTTGGAAGTGATGAACCAGCACAGCTGTCCAAAGGGCTATAAGAGCAGCTGTTAGCACGCAGACCGTAACAGGGAGAGAAGGGATGGTGGGAGGTAGGAGGTAGGGCTTAGGGGGTTGGATGGCCAAGTGCACTTGTGGTTGTCTCATTGGTAACATCTGTGCTCAAATTCACCCCTGGAATGTCCACTGGCGACTCAAGATTGGATGTCTGTTAGTTGGCTTTCCTTTATTTTATTTTGTATGACACATTTGTCACCTCAACTATGTGTACATGACAACATCCACCATTTTGAGTTCATGCCTTGTTGCATGGTCTATTCTATTTCCAAAAGATTGATAGTTGTGCTCAATAGAAAGCACATCAAAAGCTGCTATGATTATGATGGCAAAGTCAATAAAAACCAGAATCCTTGAGACACAAGATTCTCACCTGAAGTGAAAAACAACTTTCCCATTCATCTTTCTCCCACAGTGACATGCAATGGGAGGGAGTCTAGAGCATGAAACAGATTGCAGGGAACGTTTCTCAACCACAAAGTTTCAAGTCTCGCCCATCAATTTAACTTTTGCTATTCCCTCGTCTATGACCTTGGGTGAACGCTCCGTCTTCCAAAGATATTCAAGCTGAAGAGTGAGATTCCCGCGGTGTGACAGATGTAATAAAACTTTGATTCACATGCACCTGCTTCCTGGAACGTAGTGATTCATGGGAAGTAGTGTTAACCAGGGAAAATGGAGTGGGAGAAACTCAATGGAGTCTGAAACTACTGTCACACTGCTGTCACACCTCAATGGAGTCTGAAACTACTGTCACACTGCTGTCACACCTCAATGGAGTCTGAAACTACTGTCACACTGCTGTCACACCTCAATGGTGTCTGAAACTACTGTCACACTGCTGTCACACCTCAATGGAGTCTGAAACTACTGTCACACTGCTGTCACACCTGAATGGAGTCTGAAACTACTGTCACACTGCTGTCACACCTCAATGGAGCCTGAAACTACTGTCACACTGCTGTCACACCTGAATGGAGTCTTAAACTACTGTCACACTGCTGTCACACCTCAATGGAGTCTGAAACTACTGTCACACTGCTGTCACACCTCAATGCTCAGATTTCAACTCCCAACATCATGTAATTCCAATTCAACGTATTTTCGTGGTGGAAATGTCATGTTTACAGTGCCTTCAGAAAGTATTCATACCCCTTGACTATTTCCACATTTTGTTGTGTTACAGCCTGAATTCAAAATGGATTAAATAAATAATAATCTCACCCATCTACACACAATACCCCATAATGACAAAGTGAAAAACATGTTTTTAGCTATTTTTGTAGATTTATTGAAAAAGAAATACAGAAAAATCCCACTTAAATAAGTATTCACACCCCTGAGTCAATACTTGTAGAAGCGCCTTTGGAGGCGATTACAGCTGTGAGTCTTTCTGGGTAAGTCTCTAAGAACTTTCCACACCTGGATTGTGCAACGTTTGCCATTATTCTTTTCAATATTCTTCAAGCTCTGTCAAGTTGGTTGTTGATTATTGTTAGACAACCATTTTCAGGTCTTGCCATAGACTTTCAAGTAGATTTAGGTCAAAACTGAAACTTGGCCTCTCGGGAACATTCACTGTCAACATGGTGAGAAACTCCAGTGTAGATTTGGCCTTGAATTTTAGGTTACAGACCTGCAGAAAGGTGAATTCATCTCCCAGTGTCTGGTGGAAAGCAGACAACCAGGTTTTTCTCTAGGATTTTTCCTGTGATTAGCTCCATTCCATTCATTTGTTTGATCCTGAAAAACTCCACAGTCCTTAACGATCAAAAGTATACCCATAACATGATGCAGCCAATATGGAGCGTGGTACTCAGTAATGTCTTGTATTGGATTTGCCCCAAACATAACACTGTATTCAGGACAAAAAGTAAATTGCTTTGCCATATTTTTTTTGCAGTATTTCTTTAGTGCCTTGTTGCAAACAGGATGAAACAAGGGACTTGCCAGAGAGGAAGGAAATCCCTGAGCAGTTTCCTTCCGCTCCAGCAACTGAGTTAGGAAAGATGCCTGTATCTTTGTTATGACTGAGTTTTTTTTTTACCCATCTACCAATAGGTGCCCCTCTTTGCAAGGCATTGGAAAACCTCCCTGGTCTTTGTGGTTGAATCTGTGTTTGAAATTCACTGTTCAGCTGAGGGATTGCAGAGATAACTGTATGTGTGGGGTACAGAGATGAGGTAGTCATTCAAAAATCATGTTAAACACTAATAAGTCCATGCAACTTATTATGTGACTTTTACTCCTGAACTTATTTAGGCTTGCCATAACACAGGGGTTGAATAGTTATTGACTGAAGACATTTCAGCTTTTCAGATTTTATTAATTTGTACAAATTTTGAAAAACATAATTCCATTTTTACATTTTGAGATATCGTGTGTAGGCCAATTACCAAAAATCTAAATTTAATCAATTTTAAATTCAGGCTGTAACACAAGAAAATGTGGAAAAAGTCAAGGGGTGTGAATACTTTCTGAAGGCACAGTATATCTACGGTTGTTCTTTGGGTCCCAGATATGGATAGTTATCTCCATATTGGATTAGAATGTAGGGGCATGGACATGGCCTTGTACTCATCAGGGTGTTGGGTAGAGAGAAGGAGATAGAGGGAGAATGCATGGAAGTGTGTGTGAGTTGGTGTGTGTAATAACACTTGACACTTAGATATCATAAGACCACTTATAAGAGACATCTTTCTTCCCTACAAGGGCGCAAACAGAGGACAAAGAGTGGAGGAGAGAGAAGAAGTGACACTTACTTTCAGCGTTGGCGAGGAGGAGGAGAAGACCCAGGACGAGCAGCACGGGTCTGGCTATGTGCATCATGGGACAGCTTGGCACCAGCATGCTTTGGCAGCCTCAGTGGTCTGATTTCTCAGATGCAGGATATTCACAGCCTGTGGGGGGAGGGGAGAGAGAGAGAGAGATATGAAATAAAGCGGTTTGGCTTCATGTACTTTATCTATCTAGTGCAGATTTCTGACATACCCACACAGACTCAGTAGGCTCTGACAGCTAAAGAGGAGAGAGGGTGATGTGCTCGCAGGCTATATTCTGGCACTTCAGAACATACATTAGTGCTCGCACATACACGGATGAAAGGGCACAAGTGCTCTAATCAAATATATTGTGTGTAATAAGAATATTTCTGAACTATTCACATACATTCAACATGCTAGCAGCGGAATGCTAACCTGTTTAGCCTAGTATTGGTGACTAACTCAAACGGTCCCCAGAGAACCATACAGCTAGCCATTCAACTCACAGACATTTGACATTTTGGTAATTTAGCAGACGCTCTTATCCAGAGCAGCTTACAGTAGTGTAGGGAACGAATTCATCACACTCTTTCTCCGTACTGGTCCCCCAGGGGAATCAAACCCACAACCCTGGCGTTGCAAGCATCATGCTCAACCAACTGAGCCACGCGAGACACAGCACCTAACCTCTGCTCTCGTTCTTTATTGAGTTTATGGTGAGACAAGGGCTATCCACTGACTATGGAGTGATAAAATGCCACCATTGCTCTTAGTACCCTTAAAACCATTCAGCTCATATTTATGCCCCGTCTTACACCACTTAGCCAAAGCTTTAATAGCTTCAAGTGTCTCCAAATTGATTAGGACCAATAACAAAAAAGACACATCTATACATTTTGATGGAGTAAGCTACAGTAGCATTAGTACATGCTAGCAACACCTCCTTTACCAAGCGCTGCTTGGAGTACACATAAAATCTATGACAGAGTACACTCTTAGAAAAAAAGGTGCTATCAGGAATCTAAAAGGATTCTAGAGCTGTCGTCATAAGAGAACCCATTTTGGTTCC
The DNA here is from genome assembly GCF_901001165.1 of Salmo trutta. Taxonomy (NCBI): domain Eukaryota; kingdom Metazoa; phylum Chordata; class Actinopteri; order Salmoniformes; family Salmonidae; genus Salmo; species Salmo trutta. Next base: position 14,654,101 of record NC_042964.1, read on the forward strand.
AGGTAAAAAAAACCTTTTGGTGCCAGGTGGAATTCTTTTGGGTTCCATATAGAACCTTTTGTGGTAAGGGTTTTACATGGAACCCGAAAGAGTTACACCTGGCACCAAAAGGGTTTTTACCTGGAACCAAAATGGGTTCTTCAAAGGGTTCTCTTATTGGGAGTTGTACCTGCAGTTCTAGCAAAAGAGTTCTACCTGGAACAAAAAAGTGTTATCCTAGCGGGACAGCCGAATAACCCTTTTAGGATGCTTTTTTCTAAAAGTGTAGGCTAGGTTCGGCCCGTGTTTGCGCTCATGTTCGCCACCCCTTCCTTCATCAAGAGCCACTATGTGGACGGGGAAAATCGATGTGACAAAGCATGATAGCATTAGCAAGTAACCCACTCGATTCCACATCATCCATTTGCTTAAGCCAGGTCTTGATCCCTGGTGACCGATATGTTGTGGTTTCTGAGATGTAAAACACTTTTCCCAGGCATTGTAAAGATCTAATAATCGATGGAGATCTGAGCTAAAAATGTGTATTTGGAATGCACCCAAACTGACTAGGTGAACTTGTCGGAGGTAAACTAAAACTGGGAGTCGTCAGATGGACACATCATTTGACCTCTGACCTCTTTTACAGTTTGACATTTAGCGGGTTAACACCGAAGGCTAATTGACGGATAGCATCAACCATTTGCGCATTAGCCCCACCACAGGCCTAGACATGGCACTGTTTACCCACACAAACGCATTACAGGAATCACATAATCCCTTTACGTATGGGGCTTGTTCACCCGGCTATTTATCTGATGATTTATAAACAAATAAAACATCTAGAAAACCCAAAGCTCAATCAGTGGAGTAGACGATGACAAAGTACCTAATTTCCCTGCTACCCATCTCCCCGTCCTTTCTCTCCCCCTGCGGGAGAACTTTTATTCCTTTGACTGTAAATGGCAGAAAAGACAGGGCGATAGTGCACCTGTCACATTCGATTTGTATCATGGGAAGATAGACAGGACTACCTGTCTCAGAGCGCTGTGAGGCCGGTGGCGGCCGCGGTACGCGTGGCAAACTGAATCAATTTGAGGCAATCTCAACCAACACACCCTCACACAAAAAAAAAAAACACACACACACGCACACACACACACGCGCACACACACACACATACAATGGCTCACGTACACACACACACATACGAGCACACACAAACAGATTTTCCGCATGACTAGAGTATTTATAGTGTATTTCATTCCATTACACTGTGTAAGGACAGGGTTATCACTGAAAGTGTAATCCATAGTAAGCAACGGCATTACACAAAGCTCTTCTATTCAAGGTCACTGACGTCTTCTCTGACTTTTGCCTTGCATGCAGTAGCCATCCTTCCAAAGTCGGGGTTGATAGCCTTTGAGTTAATTAATGTCGTGTGAACTTCCACAATGACATGACATTAGGAGTCCTCACTATACACAGTACTCAGCAGCCCTCCCTTGCTCCTTCCACCGCCCTTCACATGCTGATACAGAGAAACAAAGCCATCTGCATGTTTTGTAAGCACCAACCATGGGAGAGGAAGGCTGTGCCATCCATGTGAACACAAGCACCCCTAATGTGAACAAAGTAGCTGACAAAATTGGACAATGGCTACTCTGATGTCGTATGTGGACTTTTGTTCCAGCATTAAGGTATTGTCACAGAATACAGTCAAAGGGAGTAGGCAGGGTAGGCAAGGTGCACTTAGTCACCCTCTGAACAGCATGGCTGTAGCTAGAATGGTGCAGCCTGTTGGCAGTGTGTATGATAGTACCTGCATGCATGTGTGTATGTGGGTGCGTTCATGTGTGGGTGTGTTTCCTACAGGGCTGAGCTCTAACCAACAACAACATCGCTGGCGTTACCCAACGCACACTGCTACCTCAGATATTACCTCTGACCTTCGACACAAAAGCTTTTGTTCCCTAATATGGCCGCTGTGTTTCATGTGTCAGTTCAATTTCACACATACAGCGATGCTGAATGCTTCCCTTGAACATTTATTGCCGGGGAAAAAAAAGAGAAAAAAAATACTGTCCTTTCTTTCCAAGCCTCTCAGCGGTATTATTGTGTTACTATTCAGCGGTGTTCCATTCAAAGAGCCGGGTTGTGATAGGATCATGCATTATTAAACAAAAGGCCGACAACATGCACAATGTTAATTAGAAAAAGGGGAAGATATTGCCAGGCAGTGTCGGAGGAGAGAAATAAAGAGAGAGAGAGAGAGGGTTGGTGAGTTATCGTTTGTTCTCCCCTGATTCTTATCACTCCCTGAGAGGTTGATAGAAGAGGGAAACAATGAAGAGGGGGATTCTCTATAGAAAGGATAGCCTGTTTTGTGTCTTCTACTATTGCATGTGGGAGTTCTGTGTTTCACACAACGACTAACAATTTAGATTCCAAGCTTTTTGATACTGCTGTGTGAACTACCAAACAGTGTTTGATCGAGTAAACGTTTGCTCATTGTTTTTCAAACAGAAGCTAACACGGAATCCCTTGTCATCTATTTCAACGTAAGTGACCATCATGCTGGGGTGGCCATGACCCTGAAGGCATGCTGTTATAGTAGCTAATGCCATCTGTGATGGGACATTCTTTGTTAGCGTGCTATCATAGCATGCTAGTATATCCACAATATAACACAAATTGATGGGAACCAAATGCTAACATCAGAATCTTATGGATGCAACTGTTAATAACAAGTTTGGTCTGGGGTAAAAAAACAAAAAAACAATACCCCATAACCAACCCTCATAACCGACCCTCATAACCGACTCATCTTCGTGCGCCTTGCCTCAGTTTTGCTCCAAATAAGTACATTGGGTTTCAAGAGGGTTCTTTATGTTTGTGAATAACATGCAATGCCTTGCCCATCTTATAAAATGGATTGCATGGAAACTGTTGTTGTTCTCCCCCCAAAAATGCCCACAAAAATACCAGGCACGACTATTAAGTCAACCCCTTCCTTAATTGTGTCCACACACGCAAAGACAGAACTGCTACAAGGAATTGGTGCAAAACAAATACAGTTTTTGCCTTTGATGAACTGTTCCCTTTCCTTGTTTGGTCAGTGGTAAACAATACAGTCATTACATAGTCCAAAATCATAACTAAAACATGGCAGGTTCCTTAAAGTTTTTACTCCAACAACGTAAGGCTATATCTCAGTTGTTTTGAACAGTATCTTCCAGATGCCACACAAGAGGTAAGAGTCAAGTGCTCAAGGACTCTTTCCGGCTTAATTAAGGCAGAACCACTGTACCGTGAAAGAGCGTTCGCCCACCGATTTCAACCGCAAGGTCAAATGGCATCTCTACAGATGGCATAGGGCATCATGTACCCATCCCTCACCCTCCGTGTCTACCCGTTTCAACCATGTTTCCACAGTGGAGAAATATGACTTTAATAGAGTTCAAAAAAGTTTGCATGAAGCGGCATTTACACCCACTCAAGATTCCCTCAGGGTTATTGCTATGTGTCACATGATTGGAGTTATAGAATGTATTCCATTGGAAAGCTCAACAGAGGCATAAGTCCCCCTAGCAACCGTCCGCCCCCTGTCAAAAAGGGTGCGGGCTAAGTCAGAGTGGCAGCCCATGAGCTCGGGATGCTGGCTGCACCTATTACGCATGACACATGCAGTAGTCTTTTACCTTACCTCTTTCCGCTCATCTCTCTCTCGCTCGGTCTCTCTTTCTCTCTCTCAAAAAAGTCTCCTTCCTTCCATCTTCTTCCATGACCTGCTTCAATTTTCTCTTCCCCTCTCTTTCACAATCATTCTTCTGCCCTTCTCTCTCTCTTTTCTCTTTTCTCTCTCACTCGCACATACCTCCTGTCACTGTCCTTTTCTCTCTTTCCTTCCCTCCATACATCTCTCTCTCTCACAAAGGGGCGGTTTGATTTAAGACTAGCGTCAGGACCGTTTCTCACGCATCGCCACCAGATCAGTAGGCATGTGTAATAACATTCCTCAAGCTAAGCTAAGCTATGCCCTCAAGTGCAGCCTCCACATGAAAGCTTCTGACAACCGCAGCTTAAAGGAGTTTATTTGTGAAACTTATTTACTTTTCCCCACCCTCCTTCCGACCTCAGTCAAACAAGCCTCTGACGGTCATATGTAATGTTTTCAGAGATGCTCGTCCCACCCGAATTCCTCTGTTGTCTCCCTGTTTATTAGAACGTTGCCGGTGTTTGTTTATGTCAAGGCTTACAAGCTAGCAAGCTAACATTCTCTCTAGCGTCCCACTCTTTGTTGTTATGAGTGACGGGTTCTGATGACATTTCTTGCGCCAGTAATTGGGTTTAAAAGCACCTGGTGTGGCTGGAACAAGGAAGTGACAGTATCTTGTCCCCAGGTGTGGGTACAGGAAATGCCAAAGCCATTTCACCTCTGCAGTCTCGCTTCTGTTCAGGAGTTTGAACTTTGAGAAGCCTCAAGGGAGATTTGTTTGTTTACCTAATCACCAAAGGTCAATGACAATTAGGTGCATATATCTTTCAAAGTTGCTATCTGTGACTAGATCTTAGCAGGGCGAGTTTAACTGAATTCAACAGTTTTAACAATCTGGTGTTTCATAGCTGCAAGAAAAACTAACAATGGAACAGAGGCCAAGTACATATATTTTCAGTTTACTATAGTGATCCTATGTGAATTCAGCCCACCTACCAAGTCCTTATCCAAATAGTTATCTCATTAATACTAGACCTACCATGTCTTGGTCCAAATAGTTATCTCATTAATACTAGACCAACCATGTCCTTGTCCAAATAGTTATCTCATCAGTACTAGACCTACCATGTCCTGGTCCAAATAGTTCTCTCATTAATACTAGACCAACCATGTCCTGGTCCAAATAGTTATCTCATCAATACTAGACATAGTATCCACCCGGCACAGCCAGAAGAGGACTGGTCACCCCTCATAGCCTGGTTCCTCTCTAGGTTTCTTCCTAGGCTTTTGGCCTTTCTAGGGAGTTTTTCCTAGGGAGTTTTTCCTAGCCACTGTGCTTCTTTCACATGCATTGCTTGCTGTTTGGGGTTTTAGGCTGGGTTTCTGTACAGCACTTTGAGATATCAGCTGATGTACGAAGGGCTATATAAATACATTTGATTTGATTTGATATCCTTGTCTAAATAGTTATCTCATCAATACTAGACCTACCATGTCCTTGTCCAAATAGTTCTCATCAATACTAGACCTACTATGTCCTTGTCCAAATAGCAATCTCACCAAACTAGCTAGCACTGGCTCTCTCTCACACTTCCTCTATATTTTAACCTGTCCCTCTTTTCTTCTCTTATTTCTCTCACTTTCTTTCTCTCTCTTACCCACATTATATCTCCTCTACCTCTTTTTACCCTTCCCTCTCCCTCTCTCCCCACCCTCCTCTACTCCTCTATCTCAGTCTTAGAGCAGCTGTTCAGATGGATGGTCCCCCAGTACACGACCCTGACCAACAGACTGGTGAGTGATTATCCCAGTGTCCTGTTGGGCTGCTCCGCTACACACTGGCATACAGAGTCAAACACACACACACACACACACACACACACACACACACACACACACACACACACACACACACACACACACACACACACACACACACACAGAACTGGTAAGCTTCAGGGACACAAGGGTGGTGAATAGCATCATCACAACACACAACTGTCTGTTTTTCAATTGACCTTGATGACATTGGCCAACACATGGTTAAATCAATCCCATAGAAAACTTTAATGCCTTTTCAATGGGACAATGATAAAAGCATGGCATACATAAGCTCTTGCGAGCCGATTGTCAATAGCTTGCGACTTCCCTTCTGCAATCTATTGAAATCTTTATTTTCCTCTTCTTAGGGTTCCCCCATGCACTCAAGGGGCCGTGTGTTTGTTTGCTGTTGCGGTGAGGGCGATTTGGAAGTGCATTGTGTTTTGTGCTCGCGTTGCCGCCGTCGATTGAAGGACTCCTCTGTATGAGCGCCGTGTTTCACAGGGAAAGAAACTCATTACCGTACAAATGTGCAGCATCTCAAGAACCCATTGTGTGTGTTTGTGTGTCTGTGTGAAAGAGAGAGAGAGAGAGAGAGAGAGAGAGAGAGAGAGAGAGAGAGAGAGAGAGAGAGAGAACGGTAGACAACAGCCGCCAACCTGGAATCGCCAGGATTATATTTATGCAGCATGAACAGGGGAGGGCCAAATCATGTTACATATTATGAACCAGAAAACAGGGGAGATGGAGGGAGAGGGAGAAATATAAAGAGGTGGCTGAGGAGGAGAGGAAGGATCAGGCAGAGAGAGTGAGGTGGGAAAATAAAGAAAGAGAGAGAGAGAGAGAGAGAGAGAGAGAGAGAGAGAGAGAGAGAGAGGGGAGGAGGAGGAGAACAGAATAAGGGTGGAGAGGGGATGATAGAACTGGGCACACTATAGCAGTCTGGAGGTGTCGCTTCCCAGAGTGGTGTAGACGTTCCTTGGTCTCGTGTATCAAAAAGTATGTGGACACCCAACACGAGCCAGGCCTAATCGCGCAACATCAGTGCCCGACCTCACTAATGCTCGTGGCTGAATGGAAGCAAGTCCCCGCAGCAATGTTCCAACATCTAGTGGAAAGCCTTCCCAGAAGAGTGGAGGCTGTTATAGCAGCAAAGGGGAGGAACAACTCCATATTAATGCCCATGCTTTTTGAATGAAATGCTTGACGAGCATCTCATACTTTTGGTCATGTAGTGTATTTTTTATCCTATATGTAATTTCACCCCCTGTGCTGTTGGTGGCGGTAAAACACCATGCTCTCTGGCACGATTTTGACATCCTGTCTGAGCTTGTATGTCTCACAACATCTGTGGCGTGAGAAGCTATCTGCTGCGGCCAGACCCTATTGGACAAATGAGCCATGGTTGGAGTATGAGAACGTGATCCTCTGTTCACACACAGCGCCTCTGCACCATACACTCCTGGCATCTTGACATCTACCCCACCACCCAGCCACGGTCTGTGGGAGGATGAATAATATCACTTCCGAGAGAGGAGAGAGGAGAAAAGAGAAAGTGAGAAAGAAAGGGATGGGGTAAAGAGAGGGAGAGAGGACGGAGAGGGAGATGGAGAGCTAAAGGAAGGGATAGACAGAGAGCGAGGGAGGGCGGGAGGGATAGAGAATGGAGAGAGAGACACACACAGAGAGAGAGAGGGAGGAGAGAAAGGGAGGAAGGCCTAGAGGTAGAGAGACCATTCCCACCCCCTGCCCTTGCTCTCATGCAGTTTTATGGAAAACCCAGAAGCCATGAGAGTGGGTGTGCTTCTCTGAATAGACAAAACAGCATTCCTCTGTGACTAGTGTGGCATTCTGGCAGAAACCAACAGAGCCCGCTCTTACAGAAAAATCACTGCAATTACATACTTCATAAACTAGACCCTAATGCACAATGCCATTTCATAGCTTCACAACAATCACTCCTTATCTCCCATACAACCAGTTCACTGTGAATATCAAGGTATTTTGCCACGGTGACATCTTAGCAGCTTTCGTACCAAGCAGGCTTGTTTTAGAAACGCAATAGTTAAGCAAACACGGATAATGTAAAAAAGACCGCTTAAGGCGTACACACTACGCTCAAAGGGCAATGTTGTAATTAAAATGCCTAGAAGCTCCCATTATCTAAATGCTAATTTGCTGTGATGTATCCTGAGCTAAATGTAACGGTACATTATATGTGCGTGACCTATTGCACTATGGTAGGGAGGGTGTATCCGTCCACCCATATCCACTCCATTAGCTTAGCACAAATGTGTTCCATAATATACCGGTAGTGGCATGGCTAACATTTCTACCTCCCATAAGTACACGCGATAGGTTATCTCATGTTGATGTTGTACCGGCAGCACTTGGCTTGATTAAATGCTGTGAGTGTTTTGCACATTCTTACCAATACTGTTGTTTCATGCCTAACTCCCAAGAGACTAGAAACAAATGGTTATTGGTCTATGAAAAACAGCACAAGTCTGCTACTGACACAAAAGCCAGGACGCATTAGCAAAACACAAGCTTATCAGAGCCTGTTATGTGAAAATACAGCGCTGCCAAAATGGCTGCTGACTGGACATCAAATATTATCACAGATATTGGACGACTTTGCTGAATAAGCAGCAAAGCAATGAAGCAGTGTTGTTCTTTTCGCTCGCTTACATTTTGGATAATAGGGTTGAAACGTGTTTCAATATTTTGCTGGACCCATTCGTTTAGAAACATATGCTTTGATATGCGTTTTCCAGAGTAATTTCACTGAAAACACAATATTTCTGTATGATTTTGGACCTCATTTGGACAAACGTTAGCTACGCTAAGCTACAGTTCCCACAGACCGTGGGAGCAAAATGTGCTTTCCTAACTTACGGGCCTAGCACTACAAACATTACGATTGAACACCGGCAGGAGAGAACCATTTTTAACAGTGCAAAAACAATTCATTTGGGTTGACGTGACATTATTACAATGAACCCGTCCTCATATAGCTCCTCCCACCAGCCGCCACTATAATGTACATATCTACACTTTAAATCATTTTAGATGTGGTTGTACCCATGCCAGTTGAGTGTTTGCTTTTGAAACAAGATAAGCACTACCAATCTTCATCTTGTGAGTCATATTTGCAAAACCAGCACATTTGAAAGGAACGTTTGATAAGTGCCTCTTCCTACACCGGCATTTCTCCATTTACCAAGGGAACGCTATCTGTTTGCTTATTTTCTTCTCACTTGAACATAGATTGTGAGGTAGCAGTGTATATTCAATATGCAAATGTAAACATTTGATTAACTTCCTCAAAAGACCTACAACCAGAGAAATAATGGCAATTTCCTCACAGGCGCATATTCTTTTTATACGCAGTTGTATAAACTGTACAAACCCTCTCTCAAACACTCAGACACACACACACACACTCAGACACACACACACACACACACACACACACACACACACACACACACACACACACACACACACACACACACACACACACACACACAGGTCTGACAGTGCATCATCCCAACTGCCATAGCCTCCTTTCCAAGAGTTTAGGTTTCCATTAACTGACTGTCTACGCCTTATCATTATAATGGCTGCCTGTGCCAAAGAGAGCATCTGAGGCTCCCATTGGTGGAACCCAGCCCCACTCTACCTGCCCATGTGGTATCTGAAGAGAGATCTGACCCAGGAGCAGGGGATTAACTACTACATTATTACATATTGAAAGTCTCAATTAGGATCTTTAAATAAGAGTCGCTGCCAGTGAGATTTTGCCACTGACGTACTACAGGGAAAAGGTGTGTGTGTGTGTGTGTAGCCACTGATTTGCAGAGGCTGCCTTGTTTCATTGTGACAATAGGCCTGAAGCGTTTGTTTACAGTACATTGCAGTCGTTTAGCAGATGCTATTTTTCAGGGCAACTAACAAGGTCAACCACGTACAGTGCAGTAGGCCTCCCATATTGAGAGAGTCCATTGCTGTAGTAGGGACCCACGAGGGCTGTAATTACCGCTTCACGTATGACCTTTTCTGTGATGGACTGTTATGTTACGATGAGAGAAATTACTCAAGTTCTTGGAGGTAACTACTGTGTGACGTGTCTGTTCAATCGTCTACTATCATCCACATGCGAAGTTCACTCATGACACAACGCCAAACATTCCAAAAAGGTTGCTCCACAATTCAGAACTTTGCACACAAACTGTGGTTTTAGTTGGCAGAACTCGCTTGTTTCTTGTCAGACTACGAGCAAACGCTGCCATTAATGAGCTATACATTCTCATGTTAAATAATGCAGCCCAGCGTCGTGATGTATAGCCTTTTAAACTTCTCCTTTTGTTTCATGTGAGGGAAGGCATTGTTGTGTTTGAAGTACCTCCGCGATCAACCCCTGCTATTTAGTCGGTGGAAATTAGCCGAGAAAAGTTGCACTTCCGCTAATGCCATGCAAATTCTGCTCTTCTTGTGTGATAGAAATGCTGCTTCTTTCCCCTTGTCGCAAGACTGCAATACAGTTAGACATAGACAGCATAGACAGCATACTGCGTGGCGTGTTAGTCATAATGTACGTTGGAAGCTAGGCGCAGTCAAAACATTTTCCCTCTGCTGTTGAAACCGCATATACAAATCATTTCACAACATCCCTGACAACTCCTTCAAACCCTGACAAAAGAAAGCTAGCAAGCTAACGATGCTAACATTTTCAGACTTCGAAGTGTCAGCCACAGCCATTTGCAGGGCCGCAATCAAAACAAATCTGTCAGAAAAGTAAGGGAGGCACTACAGGCAATGTATTTTGCTATATACAGTACCGGTAAAAAGTTTGGATGCACCTTATCATTCAAGGGTTTTTCCTTATTTTTACTATTTTGTACAATGTAGACTAATAGTGAAAACATCAGAACTATGAAATAACACAAATTGAATCATGTAGTAACTAAAAAAGTCTTAAACAAATCAAAATGTATTTTAGATTTTAGATTCTTCAAAGTAGCCACCCTTTGCCTCGAAGACAGCTTTGCACACTCTTGGCATCCAAAATGTTAAGGGTGGAATTCATTTTTCAGGATCCTCCCTCAGTCCACACCAGTAAAACGGTAAGATTCTCAAACATAAAGAACACCAAAGCTAATTGCAAACCATCAATCTACCTCATGTTTTTGGCACCCCTTCTCACACTCTTCTTTCAAAGGAACTACAAACAACAGTTGATACCAACTGGCAGTTAAGACGGTTGATACGGGTAGATCTAGAACTTGTACACATGCATAGACCTCTGTGAGAATGGCTGGGTAAGGAGAGGGACATCTTTCCCCTGTGGTAGAGTATCATTGGGGGAGAATAATCAGTCTGCAGTTTGCTGATGAACAATTTGACCTGATTTTCGGGATGCCTCCACTAAAGACGCTGTCTTTCTCTCTCTATTCTTTATCTCACTCTGGGATTGTCAGAAAATGGAGATCTCAGGAGGACATGGGGGGCATTGGCCAGTCGCTGGCAGTTAGCCTGCGTGTGATTGAGGTGTCACTAAATGGCTTGCAGCAGCATTGGGAAAGCTAACTGGAGGCTATTGAAATGGATTGGGACCGCTAGCAGCTGGTAACTGCTACTACGACTAAACTGTCCCTCCTCCAGGGGAAGAATAAACATTCAAAGATGGGGACTGGTGTTAAGAAGATGCCAAGGTGCTCAGGGGCATAGTGACACTGACTTCACGAGTCTTGGATGATGTCCTTGCACCCTGTTGGCCACGACAAAGAAGAATATATGACGTTTTTAGTGAGGAGGAGGCCGAGAAACAAACAAGAAAACAACCAAGTCTTCTGTGCAGTGTGTGCTCCTTTGAGAACTGCACAATTAGAGTTGAGATGTGAAAACTGGGAACAGAACCTAATATAGCGCTGTGTGTACTTGGAGCCGTGAGGACTTGATAGTTACATAGCCAAGCACAAACTCAACAAGCCTTTGCCCTTTAAGGTTTCGAAATGTGGTTTGTGTTGACGAAAAAGCAGTTAAAAAATGAAGTCAGCAGCCATAACAGTTCAACAAATCAGATATCCCTCTTGGGTATATTTGACCTTCTGAGTCAGTCAAATATGTTCCGAACTGAACACAAAAGCATCAGAAAATGCCTTCTTTTGTCAAAGTACCATTCTTTTCACCTGCAAGCAGTCTAATCAGCCATCTGACCTTAAAATATCAGAAACGAAGCATCCCGATGGCGCCTGTGACTCAACCGACAACCGTACAGCGACAATGTGTCTGGAACATTCACCTCTGCCTCATTTCTCCTACTAGCTCTCCCTTCTTCACACAAGGTGTTTGAAGTTCATCTCCTCGCCTCAAAGGTGGTTCTCTTGCCACACGGCGATGGATACCTGACTGGCTACCTACCGTCTGTTTGTAGGGGGGGAGCCGGTCTTATCCTAATCTCTCGCTTCAAACTTCGTCGGCTAACTTTTTTGACTTTGTTGTTCTTACAATGGGCTTGGCAAGGGGACAAAAACCTTCAAAGGGTTGAAATGTATTCACGCACATAAATGGCAGATTGGCAAAGAGTACACAAGAAAGCAGGCTGCATAATCTCTGAGCGGGGGAAGAACAGACCTCGTTGCGCGAGGGTGTGTGTGTGAGCATGTGTGTGTGTATGCTCTCTTCCAGCATTCAATCTCAAGTGCTTGCTACTGATGTGATTGCTGATTAGAACATAAGCCCCTCCAATCCATTGCTTTGAATGCTTGACTAAGACAGAGATTGTTCTGTAATGGCCATGCCATAAGACTGTGGGCTTTACCTAGTAACTGCCTATAATTGGCCAGAGGCTTTGACATTTATCTTTGTGTGTAACAGGCAATTACCAGGATAGGATTGTTATTCTTTATTTATTCATTTTGGCGACTTTCTCTCTCTCTGCACTGCACAACCCCTTTATCCATGACCAATCCCTCCGCTTATTTTATACACACACACACACACACACACACACACACACACACACACACACACACACACACACACACACACACACACACACACATTAATATAGAGACACACACACGCAAGCACAAAACAAGAGCCATTCAACCACCTAGATAAACACACACGCACACGCACACAGACACAAAAAAACACAGTCAGCCACTTTGTCATACCTCTCCTACTACATTAATGAATTACTAGGGAAAAGTGGGTATAACCTGAATAATCAACGCTGTGGAACAGCATCAGAGTCAGGCTGTGTGTCGGGTCAGAGGGAGGGAGGGAGGGAGGGAGGGGGGAGAGAGCGAGAGAGAGCGAGAGAGAGAGAGTGTGAAGAGAGAGAGGGGGAGTGAGAGAAAGAGATGGAGAGAGAGAAAGAAGGGGAGAGAGACACAGAAGCACAGATGGCCAGGAAAACATGTCAATTTGTCCACAGTATCATATGCACCATTAGTATGCCCGCCAAGTAATCAGTGAGTGTGCGTGCACGCTGATGTTGATGCTGCAACAGAATATTCCTCTGATGTCACTTTGAGTTGATAAACTTACAATCCTTTTTCTCTATCTGTAATCATTTAAATGCCATCACAACCAAAGGCTTCTCTCTGATTGCACATTTTCAAAGCAGTTAAAATACTGTTCATTCAATTCAAACCAGTGTCCTTTTTAAGCAATCATGAAATTGCCATCACAATCATATACACTACAACTGGCAAGCTGTCATACCATTTTGAATATCACGTGAAATCCATAACATAATGACATATCCATAATATCCATCAACTGCATGTTTCTGTTAGATTTTGTCCTATAGCGAACACCCTTCATTACAGAATTCTTATGACATCCTGGGTAAGTCCTTGTATTCTCTCCCTCCTTCCTGAACTGTGCACTCATTCCCTAATCCCTACACACTTAAAAGCATTGAATTGGTTTAGGCATGGTTAAGTTTCCATATACTGTACAGTACCAGTCATTTCCTTTCAAATTGATGGATTCTGTTAAAATGTAACATGTTTCAAGTTAAACTGTCGTTTGTTTGTATCCTGTTAGTGAATGATTACTGTGAGTATTAAATGGAGTCTTGGCCATGGAACTGTGTGTATGCTCATTTTTAAAGGTTGACCTAATCAGATAAGAGGAAATTGCCTAGGATCAGAGAGCAGGGTCAGGCCCAGAAGATGGACAGGGTGTGATTCTGACATCTAGCTAAACAAAGAGAGGACCATGGACATTCCACAGAGGAAAGGAGGGAACCTCATTGGGGTCATAAAATGTATAGCTGGGGAGGTGACGACCGAAGGGAGGGAAGAGAATAAGACGTGTTGTGAGCTTTCTAAATGTATGCACTGAGCTGACGGCATCCTTGGTATTAAACACTTGAAATTTCTCTTGAGCTTTTGGTCTCAATTCCTTATTGCAAAGAGGTTGCAAATAGCATTTTTCTTTTTAACAAAATGCATGAAGGGAAGCGAACAAGTGCACACTTCGGGATAAAGGAGAGACTATTGGTACATAGCCCTGACTCACGGGAACCCTAAGCCATAACGATCCTCCAGTCCTCCTCAGACTCTTCAGAGACTGGGTGTATAACCCTGTGTGACTGCCAAACCTCGGTGTACTAAAGCCAATCTGACTAGGGCCAGAGGCATGATCAAGCCCAATCTCACCCTTTTGGACTCTCTATCGCTCATCTACACTGGGGACATCCATCTTGATTTCTGCTGAGTGCCAAAAAGAGACGAAGGGAGGGAGAAGGGGGATAGAGGGAGACGGGTACCCAGATAAGCATGAGGAGACGAGAGGATCAGAGGAGAGGATCTTCTGAGCTTGGCCCCAGAGTGAGAGTGAGAAGAACATCGTCTTTATTTAATTAAAGGGAGGGAAGATAGCGCTGTTAGATGAACGCAGGCACACAAGCCTCTCCCCCTCCCCCATACACACACACACTCGCAGGCGCCAGGACCGAGCACCATAACAGCCCAATGAAATATATTCCGATTAGGAAGGTGTCACATTACTCCTCGGCCCGGATGATAAATACGAGGTTAGCGCCGCCATTAATCTTCTAGACATCCACTGCTGGATGGGGTGACACTGTAATATAATGCAAGCAGCTCATATCACTGGGAGGTCAATATAGTCTGGTCTGAGGGGATCAAAAGGGCTGAGGAGTTAGGTTTTGGTGTCATTGCTGAAAAGAGACTAACATGCTGTTCAGTGGGATTATATCTTGTTTCTGTGCAGGATTGTGTGAGAGTATGTTTGAGCAAGTGGGGGTGTATTTATGGGAATATTTTGTATGTGTGGGAGAGATTTCCTACCCTCACAAGACAGTCTTGCTCCCTCTTCTATCCCCCTCCCTCCCCTTCACTCTTCAATTATCTCTGTCTACTCCTGCCATCTCTGTCTACCTACTCAATCCGCTCTCTCTCTCTCTACCTGCTCAAGCCGCTCTCTCGCTCTACATCCTCAATCCGCTCTCTTTCTCTCTCTACCTCCTCAGCCTAGCTCTCTCTAACTCCTCAATCCTAGCTCTCTCTACCTCCTCAGTCCGCTCTCTCTACCTCCTCAGTCCGCTCTCTCTACCTCCTCAGTCCGCTCTCTCTACCTCCTCAGTCCGCTCTTTCTCTCTCTACCTCCTCACTCCGCTCTTTCTCTCTCTACCTCCTCACTCCGCTCTTTCTCTCTCTACCTCCTCACTCCGCTCTCTCTCTCTCTCAGAGGTTTTACCGACACATTAGCCTGTGAATGACAGCCCTTAAGTGGCATTGTCTTGATAATGAGTACCATCCATAAAACATTAGGACTGGTGAGCACCACACTCCGCTATACACACACTATACACCAGACACAAGTAGCCTCAAGGAGGGGAGGAGTAGGGAGGGAGTGTGTGCGTGTGTGTGTGTACTAGCATGTCTGTTCAGTAAACACTGCCAGATTCCCCAGGGGGAGCCTGGACAGACAGTTCACAGACAGTGGTGGCAATCCTTCCAATACAAACACCAGCATAGTGAAAGGTTAGAGGTGAAGAGCTGAGAAAATTAAGTGGGATAAATAGGTGAAGAGGCCGCTGTGTTGTGTATATTCCGGCGCCACCCACGCTCGCCCGGTTACGCGTTTGATGGAGTGTGGCTGTGTGTCTTTGAGAGCGCGGCCCACTTTTCCCCGGATAAGACCCGACCGTTTGCTAGAGGTTACTCCTACGCATTCCAGATTGCAGGAGGCACTCAGGAGAAGGATGAGGTACTTGCAGAGTGGATCCTGTCCAAATCAGGGAAAGTGTTACTTTTAGCGCTCAGGCGCGTCATGTCTATGAATCTCAAAGCAAACATTCTGTTCACGGTGTTTGCTTGAATAGAGAAAAGAAGAGTCTAGAAAATTGTCTAGTATTGAAATACATCGCCGGATTAGATTATATCAACCAGCATGCATTCTACTTCTATCTGCAATGTGAGGTCAGATCTACGTAAAAAATGATTGCCCACATGCACTATATTAGGGCAAATGCATTGGGTATAAGGCAACTAAAATAAAGAGATACCTTGATTCTGAGAAAACTCAAAGAGGATTATTCCTTTAGGTCACACTGCTGTGTTTGCTACGGGCATAATATTCATCATAAAATCAGCAAAAAACAACTAACTCTTTCGACAACAAAAGCTGTTTAATAATGGGAAAAATACTCTAAAATAGACACAATAATTAAACTGAGGTATTAGAGCTATTGATCTATTAGGGGAAAAAACAACTACACTTTCCGAACAGTGCCCAGTGAAATGGAGTGGCTATAAACTGTAAAAAATATTTTGCCGGAAATGTAGCTGGAACAAACCGCAAGGGTGAACTCAAATTGCAAGGCCAATACGTGGATGATTTTTCTTTCTCCCTGTGTGGACGGATAGTTTGAGTTTTATGTAGTGCATCGACGGTGTTCCAGTGTAATGTATTCTAATGCCTAGGCTTCAGCTCAGAGGGCGAACAGTATTGTCGCACAAACCCAGTCAGTTGGTTGAAAGATGGCGCCGACAGAGATGGTCGCCTCGCTTCAGGTCCTTAGAAAACTATGAAGTTATTTGTTTTTTTATGTATTATTTCTTACATTGTTAGCCCAGAAAATCTCAAGTGTTATTACATACAGCCGGGAAGAACTATTGGATATAAAAGTGATGTCAACTTCCCATCATTACGACCAGGAATACAACTTTCCCGAAGCGGATACTTTGTTCGGACCTCCACCCTGGACATGCGATCTTATACTCTATGTAAACTGGAAACCATACATCCTGAGGCTGCATTTATTGTAGCTGGGGATTTTAACAAAGCTAACTGAAGATCCATACTTAAATTCTACCAGCATATCAAATGCGCAACAAGAGCTGGTAGCTTTCTGGATCATTGCTACTCGAACTTCCGCAACGCATACAAAGCCCTCCCCCACCCTGCCTTCAGCAAATCTGACCATGACTCCATTTTGTTGCTCCCAGCCTATAGACAGAAACTAAAACAGGAAAGGCCTGTGCTCAGGTCAATACAATGTTGGTCTGACCTATCGGATTCCACGCTTCAAGATTGCTTCGATCACGTGGACTGGGATATGTTCCGGATAGCCGCAGACAATAACAATGATGTATACTCTGACTCGGTGAACGAGTTTATTAGCAAGTGCATCAGAGATGTCCACGGAGAAGGAGAGCCCACTAGTCAATTTAAATAACGCCACTTTAATAATGTTTACATAGAGGTATCACTAGTCACTTTAAATAACGGCACTTTAATAATGTTTACATATCATACATTACTCATCTCATTTGTATATATTGTATTCTACACCATCTACTGCATCTTGCCTATGCCGCACGCCACCGCTCATCCATATATTTATATGTACATATTCTTATTCATCCCTTTACATTTGTGTGTATTTGTGTCAATTCGGTAGTTTTTGTGAATTTGTTAGATTACTTTTAGATTTTGCTGCATAGTCGGAACTAGAAGCACAAGCATTTCGCTACACTCACATTAACATCTGCTAACCATGTGTATGTGAACAATAACATTTGATTTGATTTGAGTCACATGTGCAGCGTATGGGAGACTTGAGACGCGCCAGTATGAACTCTTCTATTTCAGTGTGGGGTGGCTGGTTAGCTCAAAGGGGTATCATAAACAATATACAGTCTTCATATGGGGCCTAATCTGCACTGATAGTTAGAGTGGAAACTCCCCCACTGAGAATAGATCCCCAGTAAAATACCCACACACACCTATACACAAACAATCCTACACACACACACACACACTCGCATACTCAAATTACACAATTTATTGAATTCCTCAGCGCTGTGCTCCATAAAACCCAGACGAGTGGACTCGGGGCACTTTCACGGCGCCTCAATACCGAAATAAACTTGTTTTACTGCGGCAAACAAAGTGATGTGACCTGGGAAGGTTGTATTTTCTACTGGATAATGACTGGGTTTTAGAGGCCCAGTCTCAATGTGCCCACAAATTACTCGTCTGGGGCTGAGTGTTCAGTGTAGGTCTCCCTGCCTCGTCCTAATTAAGCCCATACTAGTGGTACGTGTTTATTAGTGGGCAGGTTAGTGTGTAGCGAAAATGCCTAATCTAGTTGCCTAGCTAGCTAGCGACCTACCTACCACATTCTGCCTCTCCCTTCCCAGCAAACGCACAACCACTCAGCGTTGGCTCCAAATTGTGAGCCTAAAATGTGCCATTGCTGTTCTGTTCTGTCCTTGGTGGAATGGGGTTAGTTCAGGTTTGATGATACTGGGTTGATGGTATGTACCTACCTATCACATTCTGCCTTTTGTTAGGCTGTGTTCTAGAGACATCGCTTTCTGTTCTCTTCTGGATACATTAGGGTTAGATTAGGTTTCATTTAATCCTGTTTGTTCGTCTGGAATGTACTACCCTTTCGATGACTCTTGCAACAATAGTTACATAGTCACGCAGTTGTTTGTATGAATGCCCTATTAATGCCCTATGAATACTCTATGAATGCTCTATGAAACTCAGCTAAATATAGAAGACAGAGGAAACTATTGAATAAGACTTTCTTGACAGGGGTTTCTTCAATGGCCCAAATCTGTACAAACAAACCATGAAGACAAATCACCTTCCACATTTAAACTTTAGAGGGGCTTTACATTTCACTCGTAGGATTTGGTGAACTGTAATGCTTTGCAGTACAAGGGGAAGAAGATATCATTGGAGAAATATCATTTGACTTTCACTTTTTATGTGCTTTCATAATCCAGACTGCAGAACCAGTTAACTTAATAACTGCGACGCCCATTCTCATAAATATGCAAATATACAATACAGACATTCTCAGTATTTTTTGTGGGGAAAAGGGCATTATGGGTAGAAAGCAGAGACTTGGCTAAAAAAGCCACAATCTCACACAATATGAATATCTCATATGGGCCAACTTGATATTGTGTGTTAGGGGGCATCGCTATGGTGAAGCGGGTCCGGAAAAGCAGCATGCTCGCCTGTAACAGTGAATTAAATAATCCAAAATGGGAGTGCTCGCTCTCTGCTTGCCCTCGTCAATGGCACTTCTTGGAGTGGTTTGATTTCCGTTGGCAACAGAGCTCGGAACCTATCCCTGCCTCCCTGTCTCTGTTTTGAAAATGGCAAATGGGCACAGTGGAGGTTCGGTTATACTGCCTTGGAATACTGCTTCATGCCAGGTTCTAAAGTAATACACACTGCTTGCTAGCACCTTATCCCACCACACATTCCAGTGGCGTACAGTGGGAAACTTTACATCCTCACCAAGGGGGAAAACGGCGCCAGAGCTTGCGATGGACATGGCATCAGCATTGCAGCAACAACGACCCCTTTGAGGAGGTGTTTCTGGAAGCAGTCTCAAGTGCAACTGATAGACGTCTGTCTAGCAGAGTTGTGGACTCGAGTCACATGACTTGGACTCGAGTTGATAGAAAATCAAATAACTTGGACTTGGAGCCTCAAAACTTTAGACTGATGACTTCAAATTATGGGGCCAGGTTAATGTAATGTTTTGTCACTCATTTTATGGCACAGAGTCTACGTGGATTAGGCCTACTCCACACGCAGCCAGAGACAGTAGCTGCAGTACCGCCCTTGTGATGACACTCTGATTGGACCAGCAAACTGTCAATCAACACAGGTCGGGTGAGCTAGCCAACAGATTGCTGATTTGCTGTACAGCTATAGGATTTGGTGCAGCAAAACATTAAATTGTAGGAAGAGAGGATTGTTAATTTACTTCTGAAGCTTTTTTGTTGTTAAAATTCATTAAAATGAATTATATTTCTCAATTAAACGTTTGCTGTTGCTTTCACACATTTAAATGCAAAGGCCCTATGTGGTAAATATATATGGGTGTCCCGGTCACCGGCCAGCGGCCGGCTGCGACACAGCCCGGGATCAAACCCGGGTCTGCCACAAAATAATTATATCTACACTCTGAGCAGGTCAACCTGCCTTGCGTTCTTCTGATTTCATGCCATTTTTACTTCTACAAGGTCCATATTTTACAATTACATAGGCTAGTCAAAATGTGTTGTAGACAAAATAATTAAAAGGGCTGGCTGTGTGTGTGGGGGGGAGTGCCCAAGCTTTGTGTGGGTAATCTCTGACAGCAGAGCTGAGACGATGTCTGTGTACTAACAGCTGGGAAATATATGCCCCCTACTGCCCTTGCACCTCTCTCTGTCTCTGTGTCTCCCTCTGTCTCCCTCTGTCTCCCTCTTTCTCCCTCTTTCTCCCTCTGTCTCCCTCTGTCCTACCCTACCAGGTAAAAAAGAAGCAAACCTTGACTCGGAACAGCTGGGATCCTGTCTCCAAGTGGCTGTTGGACTGAAGTGGAATAGCACAACATATGAGAATAGCACAGGGAAAGAGAGGGATAGGGGGGCAGAGAGAGAGGGAAATAGGCATAGAGAGAGGAAGAGAGAAAGGTAGGGAAAGACAGGGGAGAGAGAGGGGGTTAGAGAGGTGAGGGAGGGGGAAGAGAGAAATCAAAAGTGGAGAGAGTGAGAGAGCGCAGACACACTAATACACAGCGACATGCCAGAGGAAGGGAGCTCAGTGTCTGTCCTGTTCCTGGATTTTCATGGACTAACCAGCTAATCAATATCACTGAGAAGAAGTCTTTCAGCCGGCCCGGTGGGCTTTCTATACAGGGAAAAGTGCTGGAGATGGACCCCATTCTCATACTGAGGCATCGAACTTGTAAACACAAGATGGTGTAAATTCACCTTGAGGGTACATACATAGATGGCTTTAAAAGTGTTCGAGTGAGCCATCTTTCATCCATCTTGAAGGCTATAACATGTCATTGTCAAAGTATGACACCATACCTTTCGACTATTCTGCCATGAAAAGCGAGGGAAAGAAACCATTGGGTCTTATTGCTAGAAGTTCCCATTCCACTCCACCCTTCGGGACTCCCAAATAATTCAATGTCCACTGGGACAGTTTTTTGTGCATTGTTGGAACTACCAACCCAGCAAAGGATGAACCCCTGATACACCTAAAATCCCTGCACCCCTCCTTGTCCACATTCCAGTCTTGGGAGACGTGAGAGCGGGACCATTCCGGAACCACCTGAAACAACGTCACCAGACAGGGGTGGAGGGGCAATAGTTGGACTTAAATGTGGTAGGATTTAAATGAGGCAGACTTAAGTAGCCGGGCGTGTGATCTGCCGTGTCCGACATAGATCTCAGATTGTGCTGGTATTCCGTACATAACCCTCCCTAATTGAAGGGAGGGGTGTGTGGGGGAGGGGTGTGTGTGGTGGTTGTTGGGTATAAAGGACGACTCCAGATGCTCCCTGCTGGCTGATACCCAGAGAGGCTAATCCACACAGTGTCTGCCTCATTATTTGAACACAGACACACACACAGCAATTCCCCCCCCCTACACACACACACACACACACACACACACGTCCATCCAACATTCACCTCCTCCACTCAAC
The DNA here is from genome assembly GCF_901001165.1 of Salmo trutta. Taxonomy (NCBI): domain Eukaryota; kingdom Metazoa; phylum Chordata; class Actinopteri; order Salmoniformes; family Salmonidae; genus Salmo; species Salmo trutta. Next base: position 14,675,625 of record NC_042964.1, read on the forward strand.
GTCTTGCTAGTTCTATGGTTTAACAGTAGGCAGAACATGTGCCCCCCATGCTTCATAAAGGACAGGCAAGCAGGCAGCTAAACAAACATTCAGGGGGTTATTTACGCAATATGGGGAAGTGGGGGGGTAGTGTTAACATACCAATGCATTACTGATGGTGCATTATATATATATATATATGTACCCCCGGAAGGTGATTGCAACGGATCAGTTGAGGTTTCAGTTGAATGCTGACAGTGTTGTGATTGAATACATGTTTAATGTGTGACTTTCAAGATGTGTGTCTGTAGTGGTGTGGGAGGTCTCTTGTGTGTCTGTCTGGGTGTCTGTCTCGGTGTGACTATCTGTGTGTTGGACGGAGGGACTTATGCTCTTCAGCTGAGTCAAAGTCTGCGCCCCAAATGTCCCCCTATTCCAAGTCCTATGTGCCCTGGTCAAAAGTAGTGCACTAGATAGGGAAGTATACCATTTGGGAGACAGCCATTGAGTACTTTGCTCAAACAACACAGTCAGTGTGGTGTTTCTCGCAGACCTGATGACCAGGTCTCGATACATCTCATCTTACCAGTAAGGTGCAGACACGGGCAAAAACAACAATAACATAAAAGTGACTGAAATGGAAGAAAAATGTTATACTCTGAAAACATGGCTAGCTACTATTAATTTAAAAAAATGCAATGCATGAAAACACAATTATGTAAATGCATCATTCTCAATCCAACCAATCAGAGAACAGAACACCCTCTCTGAATCCACTGGAATCTCAATCCAACCAATCAGAGAACAGAACACCCTCTCTGAATCCACTGGAACCTCAATCCAACCAGTCAGAGAACAGAACACTCTCTCTGAATCCACTGGAATCTCAATCCAACCAATCAGAGAACAGAACACCCTCTCTGAATCCACTGGAATCTCAATCCAACCAGTCAGAGAACAGAACACCCTCTCTGGAAGAATCCACTGTTGAGGGACCAAGTTCCCTCACAAACCTCACCGTTAGAAACACTACTCCACAAGCAAGCCTATTTGTATGTATGTCTAACCAAGCAAGGTCTAACAGGGAAACTAATCCCACGGAACAACCGCAACAACATATGAATGCAGTGCCAGTTAAGAGAGAGAGAGAGAGTGAAAGAGAGAGTGTGTGTGAGTGTGAGAGAGCTCCCAAGGTCACTGTTCCTGGACCTGTGTCACAGCGGCAGAAGCGAAACGGCGTGGGCCGATTTCAGAAGTGATAAGTGGCGAGGCTGGCAAGCTCCGGCATGGCTATCAGTTACCGCTCGGATCCCCGGATCAGACCGGTGCAAGGACAATACCAACGCTCCTCCGTGAAGATCCATAGAGGTTTGGGGGCGTGCCGCAAAATGTCTGCTAACACTATGCTAACGTTATGTCCACAGGTGAAGTGCCATATGACATGGTTGTCTTCCTTACAGAAAGTGACATATGTGAAGAAAAACAGGCTCGTGTTGTTTTCTTTTCTTGAACATCATAAATACAGCCAGACTTTTTTGTTGTTGAGATTCTAGACACTGTGTTTTGTCAATGTCACACTGCTGCTGGCAAGGCCATTCTTGGGTCTGTGATGAGTGATATCTGGCATAGCATGAAATATATCCCTTTTCCATCATATCCGTTTGAGTCCTTACTCTCCAACCAGCATCACTTACACGGCAGGACAACATAAATCTTCATTTTCACATTTGAAAGGAGACTGGCCACACCGGCCAAATTCCAATACTCACGGGAGTGCTTGGTCTTGCTTTAAGCATCGTTTATAAAAAAAAAAGGGGGAAGAAAAAAAATAACAGACAAATAAATCAGCAGCATGAAATGGACTATTGTATTCTGTAATCATTGATGATCTGTCAAAACATTTCTTTATTTTTTTACTGCAGAGCAAAATTATTTTCCCAAAGAACTTTACCTACTTCCAAAACAAATAATGAATAACTCGCAAATCGATATGTAGAGCATTATTGAGCTCGTATGCTTGACTTTTGTGCGCCACTTGACCCTTCTGCATTTAATTTGCCAGAATTGTTTTACCCATAGCTCTGTTCGTGTTATTGCCTATAGGAGAAGATGCTGCGGAACAAACACCAAAGCACACACACACACAAACACATGAGAACATACACACGCTCACAAACACACACATACAGTGTGTTATATCCCAGTAACTACATGCTAAGTCATTGGGTTTACAAGGTACACTACCGTTCAAATGTTTGGGGTCACTTAGAAATGTCCTTGTTTTTAAAGAAAAGCACAGTTTTGTCCATTAAAATAGCATAACATTTATCAGAAATACAGCATAGACATTGTTAATGTTGTAAATGACTATTGTAGATGGAAAAAGCAGATTGTTAATGGAATATCTACGTAGGCATACAGAGGCCCATTATCAGCAAACATCACTCCTGTGTTCCAATGGCACGTTGTGTTAGCTAAACCAAGTTTATAACTTTAAATGGCTAATTGATCATTAGAAAACCCTTTAGCAATTATAGTAACACAGCTGAAAACTGTTGTTCTGATTAAAGAAGCAATAAAACTGTCTTTCTTTAGACTAGTTGAGTATCTGGAGCATCAGCATTTGTGGGTTCGATTACAGGCTCAAAATTGCCAGACATTTCTAAGTGACCCCAAACTTTTGAACCGTAGCGTATATAAGATTCCTTACCAGGCAAATGACAAACGAACAGGTCAAATAAAGTTGAGTCATGTGATTTGTAAGGTACATACAATTCATTATCTAGGAAAACATTAAAAGCTAAAACCCATTTCCACAATCATGTTTCATCACAGTTGATTTTCGAAAGGGATCGGGTCGAAAACATCCGGTGCTCTTGAGACCAGGCACAGTTAGCCCTAGTCAGCTGCAGTCAATGGGGCTTATGTTCCTCAATAGAGAAGTTGGCACTGCCAACCGAAGCCTGCTGTTCTACTGAGCAGAGCTGAATCAAATTGTCCCTGGCAGTTTGAGAGCTCCGTCGGCAGATGTGGTCAACAACACTGACCTCCGGCAGGAGGCTGAGAGCGCCCATCGAGGGCCCATCTTCCCAAATACTTCAGAAAGCACCGGAGTCAGCGGGAAGTCTTGAGTTATAAAAGGGAGTCCACTAAAGAGGGGTTCTGCCGAGAGAGAAGCCTCACTGACTGACTGGACTGGCGAACTAGCACTCGTGAGTTATTTGGCAACTCAAGCATCTCGGAAAATACTGGATAATGCCAAGGGAGTGAGATGTAGTCGAAAGCTTAACAAGAGAGGTGAAAAGTGTAAAGTTGGTTGACTGGTCGGTCATAAGAGGTCAAAGGGGAAAATGGTGAAGTTTAAATAACTTACTGATAACCATTAGTTCGGCAAAAAAAATGCAAGCCAGACAAACCGCCCTCGCAAACCATTCATTTGAGGAAAGTATAGGCCTAGATCAGTACAGCTCTCAATCCAATGCACCATAAAACCCACCTACAACAGCACTAGACTAAATCAATGTTCTGGTGTGTCTGAGCAGCACCGGAGAACAACCCACTGACCCCACCCTGACACTGACTCCGGTCCTCTCTCAATGGTCGCGGCCCTGGGGTCAAAAGCCGACGGGAAAAGTGAGCGGATTATCAATAACCTCATTTAGTCTACCTGGACGGTGGAGCTCCGGCGCAGACAACACAATTTGTAGCGGCACTCAAAACTAGCAACTTAATATATTGAGTCGTTATGACTGGCTCAGTCCGCACCTGTCATTGTTTTAGGATCGAGGCTTAATGACACACCAAAGGAATAGACAACTGGAATAACATATAATTCCCACCACTGACTAAACCTCAGAAGCACTAGTTGAACATTGTAAAAATAAAATGTATATAGCACTGTATGGAACAAATGACAGTTTTAGCTATATCTCTTTCTCTTTTCTTGCAGTCACGACACAACAACAGTATTCTGGCAGCAATCCCCTATGTTGGGATATTGGCCATTATTTCGTGGAATGAGTGCTGAGTCCTGATATCATATATCTGGTGTCTGCTCATTCTGCGTCAAGGATCTGTTATCCCTGATGTTAGCTGGCACTGAACCATATCGGTTTCCGCACTGTCCACAGATCCAACCCGCGACAGCGTGAACATGTCTTTTCGTGCCTGTCTCATTTGAAGCCCCGGAACTAACACAATATGTGCACATATGAGTGTGTGGCTCTGTGTGGGGTTTTGTTTTATTTTCAGGCTATTTCCACCCACATCCTAGCCTGTTAAGGTTGCTATGAACCTGGAGGGAAACAGTTTCAGTTGTAGGACAATTACACGTAATCACTAGGCACCAGTTCATGGCTTTTAAAACCTCTTGACGTTACCCTAGGATAGGGGGCGCCACAGCGCATTTTGAAAGAAATTTGTGCCCATTTTCAACGGCCTACTAATCAAACTCAGAAGCTAGGATATGCATATAATTAATACCTGTGGATAGAAAACACCCTAACGTTTCTAAAACTGTTTGAATGGTGTCTGAGTATAACAGAACTCATATGGCAGTCAAAACCCCGAGACCGATTGAAACAGGAAGTGGAATTCTGAATTGTGGACTCAACTTCACATCTTTGCCTATTAATCACACCGTGAGCTATTGTTCATTGAGCACTTTCTATTGCTTCCACTAGATGTCCCCAGTCTTTACAAAGTGTTTTGAGCCTTCTACTGTCGAAACTGAATGAATGAGACGCTGTGGAAATTGGTCACAGGAGGAGGGCCATCACCATTGTGACGTCGGCGGCCCTGTCTACCCCCTCCTTTCGAAACGTTTTGAAACACAATACAATCGTCCCCCTTGAATCTTATTGGCTCTCTTGTTGAAACAGGCCCTGAAGATTTATGTTATACAACGTTTGACATGTTTGAACGAACCTAAATGGGGGAAAAATGTTATTTTTCGAAACCGCTGTCCCGCGCCCGACGGAGCATTTGGATACAGCCTTCAGACGCGCTAACAACAGCAAGCTAATGGAACATAAAGGATGGACTTTTTCAACCGAAAATACATTTGTTGTGGACCTGGGATACCTGGAAGTGCTTTCTGATGAAGACAACTAAAGGTAAGGGATTATTGACAATAGTATACAAGATTAGATGTGATATGCGATTGTTCCAAGATGGCGCCGAGCTGGGTTTACTAGCTAATTTTCTGAGTATCGCATCCCCTTTTATCGCAAAGTGTGATTACCCAGTAAAGTTATTTTTAAATCTGGTATGACAGGTGCTTTCAAGAGATATTCATCTATAAATCTTAGAATGACAATATTACATTTTTAAAATGTTTTCGAATAGTAATTGAGTAAATTGTAGCACTGTTTCCCGGGATGCATTTGAGGGAAAATAGTTAGTCAACGTCAGGTGCCGATGTAAAATGCTGTTTTTATATATAAATATGAACTTTATTGAACAAAAGAATGCATGCATTGTGTAACATGATGTCCTAGGTGTGTCATCTGATGAAGTTTGTAAAAGGTTAGTGCTGCATTTAGCTGTTTTTTGGTTATTTGTGATGCATGTGGTTGGTCGGAAAATGGCTATGTTGCTACTTTTACCATGTACTCCTCTAACATAATCTAATGTTTTGCTTTTCCTGTAAAACCTTTTTGAAATCGGACGACGTGGGTCGATTCAGGAGAGGTGTATCTATAAAACGATATGAGACAGTCCTATATTTGAAAAAAATAAATATTAAATTTCGTTATGCTAATGTCGCTAGGAGTTTTTCGCTGGATGTTGATCCCGCTAACGGGACAAGACGCTCAAGAGGTTTTAAGTGCAGCTAGTCGGACATTTTGTGTCTGCCTGTTTCAAACACTGGGGAATCCTGCTGCGCCTGCATGGAATCCTTGTCCAGTATATCAGCGATAAACTGCCTCGACGAAGCCCTCTGCGCAATCCATAAAGGCTCTGGCTCTCAAAGCCCTGGGAAGGAATGGGGCTGAAGATCGGGATACTCTGTTATCGTAGCTGAATAATACAGTGGCTTGTGGTTCGCTGGCTTTTTGTTATCGCGCCGCAGGATAATCTAAAAGCTAAATGTCTCAGGAAATAGTGTGCCTGTGTATGAATGGGAAGGAATGCGATGGGCCACAGTGTCAATGAAAATAAGGGCTGCCAATTTATAGCCGCTGTCCTGACCGACGCTGGATGTATTGACGCAAGAGATCACATTTTTTACATTGGACCCCCTTTTTCTCCCCAATTTCGATCCCGTCTCATCGCTGGAACTCCCCAATGGCCTTGGGAGGCGTACATCGAGTCATGCGTCCACCGAAACATGACCCGCCTAACCACGCTTCTTAACACCCATTTGCGTAACCTGGAAGCCAGCAGCGTCAATGGGTCGGAGCAAACACCGTTCAACTGACGACTGAGGTCAGCCTGCAGGCGCCCGGCCCGCTACAAGGTGTCGCTAGAGGGCGATGAGCCAATTAAAACCCCCCCCTAACCCGGACAACGCTGGGCCAATTGTGCGCCGCCCTATGGGACTCCCAATCACGACCGGTTGTGATACAGCCCGGGATCGAACCCGGGTCTGTAGTGATGCCTCTAGCACTGCAATGCAGGGCCTTAGACCGGTGCGCCACTCGGGAGGCACAAGATATACATTTTTATGTGTACATTCCATCCCCGCATACAGTCTACTGATGTTCAGGGGCAGAAGTCAAACAGTCTACACTCTTAGAAAGAAGGATTCCAAAATGGTTCTTTGGCTGTCCTCATAGGAGAACTCTTTTTGGTTCCTGGTAGAACCCTTTTGGGTTCTACGTAGAACCCTCTGTAGAATGGGTTCTACATGGAACTGAAACGGGTTCTACCTGGAACAAAAAAGGGTTCCTCAAAGGGTTCTCCTATGGGGACAGCAGAATAATCCTTTTAGGTTCTAGGTAGCACCTTTTTTTCAAAGAGTGTACTGATGTTCAGGGGTGGAAGTCAAACAGCATATGAAGCTAAAGGTAGTAGTTATCACAGGACGGTGATAAGCAAAAAAGGTAGCCTATACGAGAGGGGTTGGGTGTGTGTGTGTGTGTGTGTATGTGTGTATGTGTGTTTGTGCGTACGCATACGGGAATGTGTGTAGTCTGTGCCATGGTTGTTCCCCAGAGTTGTTCAGCATTAAAATGGATTGACTTGCGTGTCATTATCGCCTACAGCTAATTGCAATAAGCAAAATAGGAAGGAGAAAAAAAACTAGCTCAGGGGTATCCATTTCATTTGGAGCACCATGCAAATCAATGCCACCAGCAGTGGCTGTCGTGACAGCGGGGAGCAGTGGCTGTTGTGACATCGGGGAGCCCTGACTGAACGCAGTCAATAACCAGTCAGACTCCATCCACTCTCCTTACTTCTTCCCTCCAAATGCACTCCCCCAATCCTAAAGACTTGAAGAGGAAGCAGGATGAAAAAAAAGGTGGAACAAAAAAATCAATGGAAGCCATCTACAATAGCCTTCCTATTTCGCTGGCCGCCTCCTAACATCCCTCAGTTAATGGGACATAAGAAGTTCCCTTTGCATAGCAGTCTAACTGGAGGGGGCTTTGAAAGCCAGGCATTTTATGAGACACAGCTTGAACTGCAGAGATGAGGTTGATGCCAAAACTATGGACTTTTCTCCCTTTTTCTTGATGGGCATTTTCAGAATAGCCAACTGTCTGTGATAGTCTGTTATACGTTTTCAACTGTGTCAGATAAATGTCCAAATTAAACCGCTACTGAGCTCGTCAAGTAAGTGTCCAAGTCATGTAATGAATGAAAAGGAGAAGACCCTATAATATATATATATATATATATTTTTTGTCCTATATATATATATATATATATATATATATATATGAAGTAGTGCTAGAACATTCCTATTTGGAATATCCTGTCATTGTATAATCCAACCGCAATCACCAGCGTGACTCACAGCCATGAATGTAGGCTAATGCTTCAAATGAGCTCTCGAACTGGCTGTGCAAATGCAACCGTGCGCCAACATGAGATCTCACTTCTTGATTTCTAGAACTCGATTCAGACCAAACAAAATATCAACATCCCGTGAGTCACGACAGGACAAATCAGCTAAATACACTACTCTCTTCAGTATCGAGTTGCCGTACTTTACGTCAGACTGCTTAATGAAGCCAAGTTTAGCTTTACCGCCGACTTCTGCATGACTGTCGCAAGATGTATCCCAAATGGCACCCTATTCCCTATGCAGTGCACTACTACCATATGGGCCCTGGTCATAAGTAGTGCACCACATAGGGAATAGGGTGCCATTTGGGACGCAGACCTCACACAGCTTGCCTAATTCCGCTTTGGCTTAATGAGTGTAGTTTGAAATAATAGGCCTGTATTGAACAGAAATAATAGGCCTGTATTGAACAGAGGCATCAGGCATCCATAAAATCCTAAATGAGTAGACCCATTTCAAAAGCTAATCACCTCACTTCAGTTGGGTTCTTATGCTGAGATGCTGAGATTTACTCCCCCACATTTAATGAAGTCAAATATTAACTCAAGAGTATAGAAATTAGGGACTTGGGTTCTATTCATAGAATAAATCAAAAAACAATCCACTGTAGGAATTAGTTTAACCAAAGAAAAGTTGTATTGCATTACCTCTAAGGCAAGCAACAATGACTGTATATATGAATGGACAGAGCCATCGCTTAAGTGACACCATTCATTGCTATGTGAAGACTCAATAGCGCATTGAAGCCAAATAAAGTCGGTTGAGATGGCGTTTCATGGAGACATAAAGTGCAGAGTTTGAGCTACTCCAGGAAGGCCGACCAGGGTACTGTAGGCTGCCATTTGCAACTAAATTATCCTTATAACTTCTTTTGTGTGTGATTTTAAAATAATTGGGTCAAGGACATACATCTGGCGTATTAGAAGCAATTATTGGTACCATGATTATCTTCAAATGTGTTATTTATTTACACGAAGATTGCAATTTGTCAGTGGGGTAAAGCACTGACAGTTGAAGTCGGAAGCTTACATACACCTTAGCCAAATACATTTAAACTCAGTTTTTCACAATTCCTGACATTTAATCCTAGTAAAAATTCCCTGTCTTTGGTCAGTTAGGATCACCACTTTATTTTAAGAATGTGAAATGTCAGAATAATAGTAGAAGGAATTATTTATTTCAGCTTTTATTTATTTCATCACATTCCCAGTGGGTCAGAAGTTTACATACACTCAATTAGTATTTGGTAGCATTGACATTAAATTGTTTAACACGGGTCAAACATTTTGGGTAGCCTTCCATAAGCTTCCCACAATAAGTTAGGTGAATTTTGGCCAATTCCTCCTGACAGAGCTGGTGTAGCGAGTCAGATTGTAGGCCTCCTTGCTCGCACACGCTTTTTAAATTCTGCCCACACATTTTCTACAGGATTGAGGTCAGGACTTTGGGATGGCCACTCCAATACCTTGACTTTGTTGTCCTTAAGCCATTTTGCCACAACTTTGGAAGTATGCTTGGGGTCATTGTCCATTTGGAAGACCCATTTTCGACCAAGGTTTAACTTCCTGACTGATGTCTTGAGATGTTGCTCAATATATCCACATCATTTTCTTTCCTCATAAAGCCATCTATTTTGTGAAGTGCACCAGTACCTCCAGCAGCAAAGCACCCCACAACATGATGCTGCCACCCCCATGCTTCACGGTTGGGATGGTGTTCTTTGGCTTGCAAGCCTCCCCCATTTTCCTCCAGACATAACGATGGTCATTATGGCCAAATAGTTCTGTTTTTGTTTCATCAGACTAGTGGACATTTTTCCAAAAAGTACGATCTTTGTCCCCATGTGCTGTTGCAAACCGTAGTCTGGCTTTTTATGGCGGTTTGGGGCAGTGGCTTCTTCCTTGCTGAGCGGCCTTTCAGGTTATGTTGATATAGGACTTGTTTTACTGTGGATATAGATACTTTTGTAACGGTTTCCTCCAGCATCTTCACAAGGTCCTTTGCTGTTGTTCTGGGATTGATTTGTACTTTTTGCACCAAAGTACGTTCATCTCTAGGAGACAGAATGCGTCTCCTTCCTGAGCGGTATGACGGCTGCATGGTCCCATAGTGTTTATACTTGCATACTATTGTTTGTACAGATGAACCTGGTACCTTCAGGCATTTGGAAATTGCTCCTAAAGATGAACCAGACTTGTGGAGGTCTGAACCAGACTTGTGGAGGTCTTCGCTGATTTCTTTAGATTTTCCCATGATGTCAAACAAAGAGGCACTGAGTTTGAAGGTAGGCCTTCAAACACATTTACAGGTACACCTCCAATTGACTCAAATGATGTAAATTAGCCTATCACATGCTTCTAAAGCAATGACATCATTTTCTGGAATTTTCCAAGCTGTTGAAAGGCACAGTCAACTTAATATATGTAAATGTCTGACCCACTGGAATTGTGATACAGTGAATTAATTAAGTGAAATAATCTGTCTGTAAACAATTGTTGGAAAAATTACTTGTGTCATGCACAAAGTAGATGTCCTAACAGACTTGCCAAAACTATAGTTTGTTCACAAGAAATTTGTGAAGTGGTTGAAAAACTTGTATTAGTGACTCCAACCTAAGTGTATGTAAACTTCCAACTTCAACTGTAAGTACAAATACTTGAAAGTACTACTTAAGTAGTTTTTTGGGGTATCTGTACTTTACTATTTATATTTTTGACAACTTTTACTTCACTACATTCCTAAAGAAAATAGTGTACTTTTTACTCCATACATTTTCCATGACACCCAAAAGTACTCATTACATTTTGAATGCTTAGGAGGACAGGAAAATGTTCTAATTCACAGACTTATCAAGAGAACATCCCTGGTCCTCCCTACTGCCTCTGATCTGGTGGACTCACTAAACAGTGTGAGTGTTGGAGCATGCCCCTGGCTATCCGTGAATTTAAAAAACAAGAAAATGGTGCCGTCTGGTTTGCTTAATATAATACATTTGAAACTTAAGTATATTTTAGCAATTACATTTACTTTTGATACTTAAGTATGTTTAAAACCAAATACTTTTAGACTTTTACTCAAGTAGGATTTTACTGGGTGACTTTCACTTTTACTTGAGTCATTTTCTATTAAGGTATCTTTACTTTTACTCAAGTATGACAATTGGGGACTTTTTCCACCACTGCCATTTTTCGATTCACTATAATGGGGGTTTTCTGCTAACAATGCCCAAAGTACCGCAATCGGCCTTGATCTTCCACGGCTTCAATGAGAGGGGGCAGTCATTCTCCCCTAGTTTGCACACATTGCACCAAATGTGGATGTAGCATTTGTCTACCAATAATTCAGCGTGCTGTGTAGGGACCACCGGCTGTAGACATCTGACTGCTGACATTCTCACGATTCTACATGTAAAATCGGTGCGCACTCAGTTCGCAAATTACTGCCGGCGCTCTGTTCAGAGGTGCTAAGTACACTCACGCCAGCAAACGCTATTGGTGTGTCTGAGCCTTTAAGGGTAATAAAGTTACACTGAATACATTGCGTTTAGAATCGGTGCTACAGACCACAGTTTGTCCTTTCCTCCATTTGGTTGGCAAGTCACCATGATAAACATAGCCTTTAAATCCTGGGAATGTCCTGGTCTCTATCTCACAGAGACATCCAAGACTTTCAATTCTGTCTACTGCCGAGACAAGAAATAAGCTGCAAACGCCTCCAACATGCTCAAAAGGCAAACTAGAGTGAGAATCCTAAAGATGCTTGGGTAATGAAGTCCGCTGGGACAGGCAGAGAGACACAATTAAAGGTAAGATGTATTGAGACGAACCGGACAGGGATCTATCTCAGAAGTGGGGGAGTATAGTGAGTGGGTACTGGTGCCACTGATGACAGAGGCAGTGGAGTCGTGCAGCCATAGCAGATGGCAGATACAAACAACAAGAGGGAAGGAGGGAGAGGTAAGGAGGGAGGGGGAGAGCGGTAAAGAGGGAGGGGGAGAGTGGTAAGGAGGTGGAGAGATGGAAGGAGGGAGGGGGAGAGAGGTAAGGAGGGGAAGAGGAGAGGGGAAGGAGGGAGAAAGAGGGAAGGAGGGTCAGAGGGGGAGAGAGGAAAGGATGGGGCAAGAGAGGGAGGGAAAGGATTGGGCGAGAGAGAGGAAAAGGAAGGGGGAGAGAGGGAGAGAGGGAGGGAAGGAGGAGGGAGGGAAAGGAGGGGGAGAGAGGAGGGAATGAGGGGGGAGAGAGGGAAGGAAAGGAGGGGGAAGGAGGGGGGAGAGGAGGGGAAGGGAGGGAAAGGAGGAGGGAGGGAGGGAGGAAAGGAGGGGCGAGAGAGGGAGAAAAGGAGGGGCGAGAGAGAGGGGGGAAAGATGGGGCGAGAGGGAGGGAAGGGGGGGGCGAGAGGGAGGGAAGGGGGGGCGAGAGAGGGAGGGAAGGAGGGGGAGAGATGGAATGGGGGGAAGGGGAGAGAGGGAAGGAAGGAAGGAGGGAGAAAGAGGGAAGGAGGGGGGAGAGGGGGAGAGACGAAAGGATGGGGCGAGAGAGGGAGAGAAAGGAGGGGCGAGAGGGGGTGGGAAGGAGTGGCAAGAGAGGGAGGGAGAGAGGGAAGGAAGCGAGGGATTGAGTGGTAAGAGCCCATGATGACAGAACCCCAAGCCTGTTGAGAGGAATGAGAATGGTCACAGTTCCCAACGCCTCTGTAATGTTCTATTCAACAAACTTGCACATTTCTGTTCACTGACTTGTCGTGAAAGAAAACTATGGCCTTTCGTTTGCCCAAAGGTTTCTTGAGCACAATGGAGAATAACAAGACATGAACAGGAAATACATACAGTACATTATTGGTGAGATTTATATTTAGGTACAGTACGCCTAGTCAGTGGAAGGCAGAGTGACAAAGTTTTCTGGCATGTGTTTGGTCAGCCGTCTAGCCCTTCTGGGTATTTTGGAGTGATGGTGACTGCTACAATTGGAAACAATAGTCGAAAAAGAACAACAGTGAATTATTCTCAATGTTATGCAGGCTAGCAGAGCGGCAGACAACAATGCTTTAACCACTAGCACAGGGCATCCTCCTTCACAGCTCTCTGTTGAGTTTATCACAATGGACAGTTGGGAACATTTCCAAAACAGCAAAGGGGCGGATGGGGGGAACGGAGGGACCCGGGTGGAAGATAGGATTGTATTGTTGTCATGTTTTCATGACTACTGAAATGAACCTTTCCATGAAGTGTGACAGAATAAGCCAGTGATACGAAAGCGGAGACTCCCATCACCACATGCTCCTTTCTTTCTCTTCCTGGTTTCTTTCTGATACACAACCAACTGTGGAGAGGAGGGAAATCGATTTGGAATATTAAAAAGCGATTTTCGGAAGAGAGAGCAACAGCCAGCTACGATAAATCAGAAGTGCCAACCATTTTACCCTCATGTTGGTTTATTTGGGAAATAGTTAAAACATATTTTTTAATCCAGCAAACCTGAGGGTAGTAATCTAACTTCACATTGACACAGAAAATGACATAAAGTCAGCCATTTCACAAGTTGAGAGTCAGCCTGGTTTTGGCAAGTGAGGCACTTCATTCATACTTACAGAGTGGACAAAAGTTTGTTTTTCAAAGACTTTAATTCCTTTTCATTGATTAGTCTCTAGATCTCTCTTTTTCGCTCCCTCACTTATTCTTTTTCTGTCATCCTTGTCCTCATTCTTCTCCGCAAGATTGATAATGTCCCTCTTCTTCTCTTCCCACTCACTTCCTCTCGCTCTCTTTCTCTGTCGAAATGGATGTCTATTTTTTCTGGTTCTTTCCTTTCTCATTTACTCTGTGGCATCTACCTGTCCATCTCTATTTAACTGCTGTATTTCAATGGTTTGAGGTTGACTTTTTTACTAACTCTTTCCCTCTGACATGTCTAACTGTCTATCAGGGAGTGTGGAGGTGTGTTAGGCCCTGTCTTCAACACTCTCTTTCCATCCCTCTATTTCCCTTTCCATCCCTCAATTTCTCTCTTTGGACTGGATTGACAAGAGCTCTTCATTCTGTCGGACGAGGAGGATAAAGTCTCTCTCTTAAACACAAACACTTCCTCCATTGGGCCTAGAGGTGCATTAAATCCCAATTTTCATCACCCGCGGTCCTGTGGAATCAGCACTTGATTACTGTATTCATCCTTGCGACACCAATCCTTCACGCTGAACACACACATCTGGGGGTCGTTCCACCTCTGAACTTGCTTCCCATCTCTCAGCACACATCGTTACAGAATGACGACTCAACAAAGGGAAGCATCAGGGAGTGTTTTTTTGTTTTTGTGTTGGGGGTGATGTCGGGTCCGGGTGTCAGAGCCGGAGATACCTGGGAGCCCTCAGCGGGTTCGATAGGGTCTCATGCCTAAGCTGGGTGAACAGGTTCCCGTGCCTCAACTGAGGCAACCAGGGAGGTCTCAGCTGGCTCATCAGGTTTCTGCGCCTCGGCGGAGGCGACCGGTCCTCTCCGGCTCGCCGGGATTGTCCCTGTGGTTGGCGTCCTGTGGCTGGAGCCGAACGAGCCGGGGAGGGGGTATTGTCACGTGTGTTCCCTCTCCGGCCTCTAGGTCACCAGGCTGCTCGTTAGGGCGCCTGTCACCAGCGTTACGCGCATAATGACACTCACCTGGACTCCATCCCCTCCTTGATTACCTGTCCTTTATGTCACTCCCTTTGGTTTCTTCCCCAGTCGTTATTGTTTCTGTTTCATGTCTGTGCATTGTTCGTGTTTCTAGTTTTGTTTTATGTTGCGTTTATTTATTAAAATACTTGCTTCCTGACTCTCAGCACACATCGTTACATATTTCAATGCTCCCATTCTGAAGTTTTGTTTTTGCATGTTTTACTTTTGAATTTTGTACCTCAGCTTCAAACAGCTGAATATACAATATTTTTGGTTAAGGAAAATATATTATAATGACTGCTTGTTTTAGCAATCAGGAAATGTTGGATCGATTTCTGCATAATGCATCTTTAAATGAATAATTCAGTGTTAATAATTTTCACATGTTGGAATAACTACAGGTAACTGCCAAAATAAAATAAACACTTGAGTAATTGAGGGATATTGTATATTGAAAAGCAGGTGCTTTCACACAGGTGTGTTTCCTGAGTTAATTAATCAATTAATCATCATGCGTAGGGTCATTATTTTGGCTACCATGGCTAGAAGAGATCTCAGCTCTCAAAAGAGCATAAGGTGTTTAAAGTGTGATCTCAACCCAATTGAACACTAATTGGAGATTCTGGAACAAGACTCGAGACAGCGTTTTCCAACACCATCAACAAAACACCAAGTGACCCAATTTCTCATAGAAGAATGGTGTCGCATCCCTCCAATAAAGTTTCAGACACTCGTAGAATCTATGCCAAGGCGCATTGGAGCTGTTCTAGCTGCTCATGGTGGCCCAACGGCCCTATTAAGACACTTTATGTTGAGGTTTCCTTTATTTTAGCAGTTACCTGTATGTCACATATGCACATTCCAACAGTTATGCCCAAGCAATGTCCAGTTACTATGCAGTTTAATCCTCCTTGGAATGGTGCTTTAGGCTGCAGGGTTGGTCCACACATGCATCTACTAGGCCGAGGCAGGTAGAGGATTGCGTAGTCAGCATTGAGTTGCATTCCTGGTATGTGTGACCTTGCACCGCACATTAACCTACAACTACTGAGTTAGTCAGTTCAAGGAGAGCTGACAGTCCTTAAATCAATGGTGTGTCTTTCACTATAGAGGTAGCCCAATCCTTTGCATAGCGACAAGACCACCGTTGTGCATGCTCAGTGATGTGTACCTTGTGTTTCCCTTTAGAATGGCAGAAATCTGATGAGTCATCAGCTTGATGACTTTATTTCCGTCAGGGGACAAAAATCTACTGCTACCGAACATCAGAGCATCTGGTCGTTGCTGACATCAAATGTTACCGATGGAGCCAAATGATGTGCATTATCATAATGTGGCTAGATTATCATCCCCGTCCAATAATACTCCGGGTAGTAAATAATATCATGACCTCATCGGAAGGGTATGTATATCATTTCTGTCTCTATTTGTGACAGCTTAATTTGTCCCAGTCTGAAATACTTTGAACAGTAACCTGACCTATCACGTGCCTGCGGCTAAACTTGCCCATATATCTATCTATATCTTCTTATGAGGTATTTCATTTCCTTTCTATCCTCTCATCCAAACTTAGTTAATATCCAGCTAGGCTTACAGGGCGAAACCTAGTTTGCTGTTATTGCTATATTGTAACCTTAATGGCAGCTACACCACTACATATTTTTGTAAAATATAGAAATGATATATGTGAACAAATATGTAGGTATAGTCAAATAATGTATGGGTTTTAAAAACCACCTTAATGGACAAGTATGGCCTCCAATGTTGGACACATTTACAGACAACCACCCTATAAATATGCCGGCGGGTCATCCAAGCCATATTTTTTCAAGCCGACTAAATATAAACAAGGCCTTGTCTCTAGTACGTTAACGTCTCGCCCTGCGTGATGCAACAAGCGAAACCCCTTTGAAATACTTCTTAAAATATACATGAAAAGGCCACGTATGTAGCGTCTGCTAGCACCAGGCTCACTTTGAAGATACAAACACAGCCTTCACCTGTCATCATGAATCGGATGCCAAAAATATCACCGGGCGAAAGGAGACAAAAAAGAATAGGGAAGGTGACTCATGCTAAGAATGGAGTCAGAAACATTTGCGTCATCCAAACGCGTCAACATGACAAACCGGAGAGGTCTACCACATATGAAAGAACCGGCGCGTTCGCCAAATACAAACACAAGCCAGAAATGAAAAAGAGACGGTATTGCTGTCATAATCGTGTATCTCAATATAAAATCTATTTTTATTCATTCGAGAGCAGAGTACAATTTCATTTTCCCACAGGACAAATTCCTTTGCCATACTTCGGGGATGAAATTCTCCCAAACAACTCCAATCTATATAAATAATAGATTAATAATGACACAGCAAAAAACGCCATTACTCCAGCCCCCAAACTGTCAAGGCTCATTAGAGCTGAACTGCAAAGAGAGCCAGCTGCTTGGCCAGGTGATGACACAAACACACCCTGGCCTCTGGCAGCAGCCCCCCATCCACACATCATCCCTCCCCCTAAAGAGAATATACTGCGTGTCTCCTGGCACAATTCATCTCGTAATCCGCCTTAAAGCTGCTAAGCTTCCTTTGGTCTAAATGAATAGTGAACTACAGAGGGGAGAGGAGCCTTGATGCACTGGTCTGTATCAGAGCCTGCCGCACAGAAAGAGAGAGAGGGTGATGGAGGGAGAAAGGAAGATGGAGGAGGAGGAAGGACAAGCTTTAAGGGTTATGTCTGTCTGGTGAAATCAACGGCGGAGTGACCGGAGCCATTTTCACTCCCTGCAGCATTCTTTCTCTCTCTGTCTATCTCTATCGCTCTCTCTCTCTCTCTCTCTTTCTCCCCTTCCAAATGGCGGTCATTACGCCGGACATAAAAAGTCATTTTAGTTCCGCCTGGCTTCTTCAAAGGGGCTCTGCTATAATTGAGAATAGAGAGAGGGATAGAGAGAGGGATAGAGAGAGGGATAGAGAGAGGGATAGAGAGAGGGACAGAGAGAGGGACAGAGAGAGGGATAGAGAGAGGGAGGGCCGCAATAACATAATTCCAACTGCGACTCATGACCTCCAAAGTGAGGGGAATTGAGTTTCCCGAAGCCCTACCAAACTATAAAAAGGGAATCATAATAAAGACGTGAGAGCTAGCGTATAGCCATGCGAGGGCCCTGACATGTCATGTTTGCTGTTAAGCCATGTAAGCCCCTTGCCAGCTGTTTTTCCTTTTTTTGCTTCCTTTTATGCATCTTTTCTATATAGAATGTGTGTGATGGTGTGGGTCTATGTGGAAAGAGAGAGAGAGAGAGAGAGAGAGAGAGAGAGAGAGAGAGAGAGAGAGAGAGAGAGAGAGAGAGAGAGAGAGAGAGAGAGAGGCAGTGTGAACAGTACACACGACACATCAGCTTTGATCTTTGGATTTTTAGAATAGCTAACATACCAATGTGATACCTCAAGATACCAAGATTAGAATATTTGTAGCTTCATGTATTGAAGGGAAAATCTGAGAACATTTTAAAATTATGAACATCCATCACTGTTAAATGCATTCCTCAGTTGTGAAATTCCTTTTGGCCTCAGTCAGTGCACTTTCTAATAGAACTTTACCACCTGTAGAACATACCTAATAGAACTTTACCTCCTGTAGACAGTTTCCTAATAGAACTTTACCTCCTGTAGACCGTTTCCTAATAGAACTTTACCTCCTGTAGAACATTTCCTAATAAAACTTCACCTCCTGTAGACAGTTTCCTAATAGAACTTGGCCAACTGTAGGACATTTCCTAATAGAACTTAGCTCCTGTAGACAGTTTCCTAATAGAACTTTACCTCCTGTAAAACATTTCCTAATAGAACTTGACCCCCTGTAGACAGTTTCCTAATAGAACTTTACCTCCTGTAAAACATTTCCTAATAGAACTTTACCACCTGTAGAACAATTCCTAATAGAACTTAGCTCCTGTAGACAGTATCCTAATAGAACTTTACCTCCTGTAAAACATTTCCTAATAGAACTTGCCCTCCTGTAGAACATTTCCTAACAGAACTTTACCTCCTGTAGAACATTTCCTAGTAGAACTTTAACCCCTGTAGAACATTTCCTAATAGAACTGTACCTCCTGTAGACAGTTTCCTAATAGAACTTTACCCCCTGTAAAACATTTCCTAAAATAACTGTACCTCCTTTAGACAGTTTCCTAGTGGAACTTGACCTCCTGTAGACAGTTTCCTAAGAGAACTTGACCTACTGTAGACAGTTTCCTAAGAGAACTTGACCTCCTGTAGACAGTTTCCTAAGAGAACTTGACCTCCTGTAGACAGTTTCCTAAGAGAACTTGACCTCCTGTAGACAGTTTCCTAATAGAACTGTACCTCCTTTAGACAGTTTCCTAAGAGAACTTGTCCTCCTGTAGACAGTTTCCTAAGAGAACTTGACCTCCTGTAGACAGTTTCCTAATAGAACTTGACCTCCTGTAGACAGTTTCCTAATAGAACTTGTCCTCCTGTAGACAGTTTCCTAAGAGAACTTGTCCTCCTGTAGACAGTTTCCTAAGAGAACTTGTCCTCCTGTAGACAGTTTCCTAAGAGAACTTGAGCTCCTGTAGACAGTTTCCTAATGAAACAAATGGAAGAGCTAGGCTAAAGCATAATTTTTCTTCAGCTCTGCTTCCAATGCAAAATATGCTTTGTTTTTATGTTGTTTGTTTCACACACAAAGCCGAAACACAGAAGGGACCTCATTGGATTCTTGATCTGATGTAAGAAATGGCCGAACCATCTGTGGGCTAAAACGTGGAAGAATATCAAAGAGTTGACTGCCTCAGCAGAGAAAAACGAGATCTAAAGAGAAGCCATCTCCCTTCTGACAAAACGTCCTCCACTGATGTCCATGATCATCTGTTATGTACCTCTCTACAGGATTTTAGTGTGTGTGTGTGTGTGTGTGTGTGTGTGTGTGTGTGTGTGTGTGTGTGTGTGTGTGTGTGTGTGTGTCCATGCCTATGTGTATGTGTTAACGAGTGCATAACGATCCCTTTCCAGACTGTATATTTGACCCTGAGGGTCAAATACAGGTTGAACTTCCCCAGTTTATGAGCTAGCCACTAGTCAGACTTGGTTACTCTGAGCCAAGTCTCTGTCCCTAGCACTTATCTGTTGCCACCCCACCATCTCTCACAGCAGGTAGTGTAATTGTGCTTGGAAAAAGCCTATCAACCAAGATACTCCATCTTGAACGTTCTCCCAAAGCCCCCTTTATCATTATAACTACAGTAGAGTGCCTCAGAACTAAAGTGTTTCAACCTAGTCGTTCCCTTCTGTGAGAGATAGAGTGGGGAAGGGAGAGAGGGTAGAGGGAGAGAGAGATAGCTAGAAGAGAGAGAGAGAGACACAGTGAGACAGAGAGAGAGACAAACAGAGACACAAAGAGAGAGACAGCGATAGAAAGAGACAGAGACAGCGAGAGGAATAAAGTGAGAAATAGAGAGAGAGAGAGAGAGAGAGAGACAGAGAGAGAGAGACAGAGAGAGAGAGACAGAGAGAGAGACAGAGAGACAGAGAGAGAAAGACAGATACAGAGATAGAAAGAGAAAGCGAGAGAGACAGAGAGAGAGGAATAAAGTGAGAAATGGAGAGAGAGAGAGACAGAGACACAGAGAGAGACAGAGGGAGACAGAGGGAGACAGAGAGAGACAGAGAGAGACAGAGAGAGAGAGGGAGAGAGGGAGAGAGGGAGACAGAGCGAGAGAGACAGAGAGAGAGACAGAGAGAGAGAAAGACAGATACAGAGATAGAAAGAGAAAGCGAGAGAGACAGAGAGAGAGGAATAAAGTGAGAAATGGAGAGAGAGACACAGTGAGACACAGTGAGAAACAGAGAGACAGAGAGAGACAGAGGGAAACAGAGAGAGACAGAGAAAGAGACAGAGAGAGACAGAGAGGGAGACAGAGCGAGAGAGAGACAGAGAGAGAGAGACAGAGAGAGAGACAGAGAGAGAGATACAGAGACAGACAGAGACAGACAGAAACAGAGAGAGAGGGAGACAGAGCGAGAGAGAAACAGAGACAGAGAGAGACAGAGAGAGAGAGAGAGGGAGAGAGAGTGAGACAGAGCGAGAGAGAGACAGAGAGAGAGAGACAGAGAGAGAGACAGAGAGACAGAGAGAGAAAGACAGATACAGAGATAGAAAGAGAAAGCGAGAGAGACAGAGAGAGAGGAATAAAGTGAGAAATGGAGAGAGAGAGAGACAGAGACACAGAGAGAGACAGAGGGAGACAGAGAGAGACAGAGAGAGACAGAGAGAGAGAGGGAGAGAGGGAGAGAGGGAGACAGAGCGAGAGAGACAGAGAGAGAGACAGAGAGAGAGAAAGACAGATACAGAGATAGAAAGAGAAAGCGAGAGAGACAGAGAGAGAGGAATAAAGTGAGAAATGGAGAGAGAGACACAGTGAGACACAGTGAGAAACAGAGAGACAGAGAGAGACAGAGGGAAACAGAGAGAGACAGAGAAAGAGACAGAGAGAGACAGAGAGGGAGACAGAGCGAGAGAGAGACAGAGAGAGAGAGACAGAGAGAGAGACAGAGAGAGAGATACAGAGACAGACAGAGACAGACAGAAACAGAGAGAGAGGGAGACAGAGCGAGAGAGAAACAGAGACAGAGAGAGACAGAGAGAGAGAGAGAGGGAGAGAGAGTGAGACAGAGCGAGAGAGAGACAGAGAGAGAGAGACAGAGAGAGAGAGGAATAAATTGAGAAATAGAGAGAGAGAAAGCTAGAGAGAAAGCTAGAGAGAGAGCGAGAGAGAGAAAGAGAGCGAGAGATGGAAACAGACAGAGAGAGAGAGGAAGAAAGTGAGAAAGAGAGAGAAAGTGAGAGAGAGAAACCAACAGAGAATATAGACTTCTGTGGGCTGAAACCCTAGTCGTTCCCTTCTGAGAAATATAGAGAGAGGGGAAGGGAGTGAGGGTAGAGGGAGAAAGAGAGAGAAAAAGAGAGAGAGAAAGATAGACAGACAAACAGAGAGAGAGACAGAGAGAGAGATACAGAGAGACAGAGAGAGCGAGGGAGGAAGAAAGCAAGAAAGTGAGAGAGCGAGAGAGATAGAGAGCAAGAGAGACAGAAATAGACAGAGAGAGAGAGGAAGAAAGCAAAAAAGTGAGCAAAAGAGAGAAACCAACAGGGAATATAGACTTCTGTGCCAAATCCCTTTTTTTCCCCCTAACGCGCGAGAAACACATTTTAAAACTGTCATACTTTAATTGAAATTCCATCACTTGTGTGGCTGCTATTGTGGAATAATTTGATAAAGCACTGTGACGTGAATGCGCAGAGCGGGCGGCGTGACTTCCATTTCTCCTGCCTTTTATTTCCCTCGTTCAGTCCGTTATTTAAATGAACCCCTTTGCAGATTCTGTTCTGTCCCAAAATTACAGATAAGGGAAAAGGAGACGATAGCAAGGGCAAAAATACAGCCATTTTGGGTCAAAATTTAAATCTTGTTATATTAAGCCTAAGTCTACCCAGCTACTTAGCCAAGTGTCGAAGGTAATGATCACATTAGCATCCAGAACAGCTAAACTGTTTGAGGTGGTTCCTTTCCATTTATTTCCAGTTGGTTCATGCTAACTGCTAACGATTGGTAGCGACTGGCATTCTGTCGAGCCAAAATGGAGGTCAAGGGCAGAATCCCATCCTTACTGACCCCAATGCAAATCTATATCAGCAGCCGCCTGCCTATCTCCTGACAACTGACATGTGGCATCGTATCTTTTGCCCCTATAGCCTTAAGACGGCATTCGTCACCATGAAACCAGAGGGAGAGACAGAGGAGAGGATAATACTACTCAAAGGTGTAAAGACGTGTATTGGAGAGAGAGAGAGAGAGAGAGAGAGAGAGAGAGAGAGACAGAGACAGAGAGAGAGAGAGAGAGAGAGAGAGAGAGAGAGAGAGAGAGAGAGAGAGAGAGAGAGAGAGAGAGAGACAGAGAGAGAGACAGAGACAGAGACAGAGACAGAGACAGAGACAGAGAGAGAGAGAGAGAGAGAGAGAGAGAGAGACAGAGAAAATGTGTGTGTGTGCGCGCATGTCTGTGTGTGAGTGTGCACTCTTGCACCGGCGTGAGTGTGTGCGCTGTGTATGTGTTTGGTGTTAGTGCTAAGCAAAGACTCCTCGCCAGACAATATTTATGGATCGTTCTCCGTCTTGACAGGGTGATGGACAGCAGAGGTGATGCCGGCGGGGCGTGAAAATAGGCTTCTTATTACTCTGACCCCAGCGGTATAAGCTGAATATCAATACCGTGCTAGTGTTTCCCTCTGTGTAAAGCCAATGCCCCGTGGCAGACTTCTTTGAATGCTTTCCTAATGGCACCCTATACCCTATGTGGTGCACTACTTTTGACCAGAGGCCTATGGGTACCCTATGGGCCCTGGTCAAAAGTAGTGCACTACATAGGGAATGGGGCGCCATTAGGGATGCACCCTGTTTTATATCACGCAACCACCCTTGAACAGTAGTTGGGTAGAAAGGGGGTTAGGCGAGGGAATGTAAGCATGGGTAAATCAGTAGATGCAGGGGCTGAATGAAACATACGGCGCGGGCTGCAGCCAAGTGAACCAGGAAGGAGGGGTGGAGGAAGGCATGATTACTTTATTATGCTGTGGGATTGATCAGTGTTCTGCTGAATCAAACTAATTTCTCATTGCCACATTGCATCAGGTGCTCCTTGGTAAACTGGGTTCATTGAATAGGTCCCCCTGACACACACTGTCGCGCATGAATGCGCACATGCACATACATACATACATACATAGGCACGCTATTAAATACACACACTTGCATGCACACACCCTCACAGCAGCGGCCCCGCCATGTTTTTCAACAAGACCACTGCAGTCAAAACTCCTCTCGCGCTAGCCGGGGGGGGGGGGGGGGGGGGATAGGCCTGCTGGCACAAATAAATTAGATTACACCAGTCGATTACAGGGCAATGCAAACCGAGGTGGTGATTGTTAGCAGACCTATTGGCACTCCGTGGCCTTCTCTCTCCAACCAGGTTGGCGCCCCATAATTGCAGCCCTGCGTTTAGGTATCCGTTTACATTATGTAAGTGTTGATTTTTCATTCCACAGCTCGGAATGGAAGGCCTCAGCTTTGGTTTGGCACTCCACAAGCAGTGGTCACAGGCAACACAGGCCCACACGCACACACAAACAAACAAACACACAAAACACTTTGCAAACATACTTTTCTTTTTGCTTCCCCTTCTGCGATAGAATGGTGTGGTGGAACAATAGCATTGTACATTGAGAGACCACTTCTTTAAGAGGGTACTTGGTTCAGTCTGGCTGAGAGACTGGATGCTGATTTTTTTTAGCTAAATCACTCTGCTTGGTTCACCTGCAAGGGAATCTATTAATCCTTTGGCTCTTCTTGTGTCCTGTATCATAATGTTCAGTCCCAGCATGAACTACACTGCAAATTAACAAGCAACTGCCTCGCTCTCATCGATGCACAATACACTCTTGCCCTGCCGCACTCAGTCGTAGAAACTTGGTTTCTGAGAGTTATGATGAAAAGGCTCTTCAGACAACACCATGAATTGTTTCAAAGGATTTCACAGGGACACGCAGCCAAGGACAGGTTCAGAAAAGATGGCCGCTACAACACTGCTTTCAAAACAACGTAACTCATCTCTCACGTCAGCTCTCTTTGGGTTGAACCACATCGACTAGGCTCTTCCACGTTAACGCATATTCATTTCGTCTCCTCTTTTGAGGGCAGCTGTCGTAACAGCGAAATTGGAAATCGATCGAGTTGCGACAGGCGCTAATAGCGTTGTGTCAAAATTGGGCGAGTGCTAATTGTTGGAGCTAGAAACTGTAAAACATAGAAGACAGGTGAGCTCTCAGAGTGCTTACTGCCTACAAACTGATAAAGACTGCTCAACCACAGACACACACACACACACACAATTACAGAGCACTTAAAATCCATTTTCAACACCTCACTACTCCAACCTCTCTTATTGACTTTTCATTTCACCCAAAGCTACAAACGCAATACAACCCCATAGTGAGCTATAAGGCAGCTGAATGTACTGTAGGATAACCAAACGCCAAGCCATGCATATGTACTGTGTTTCGTGCATGCACACATCAATCTGTCCTAGAAAATTCTCAAACCAAGAACATAGAATACAATTATATAATGCATATAAAACAAGCAATTAACACAAAATGTGATATCTTTCACATATAAAAATAGGCCTACATTTGATCAAATAAGCAGCAGGCCAGCACACAGCATTTTAACCTTATCATTATCTAATGTTTCTGTGGTAACCTTTTATGCTGCTAAAGGCCGAGTGGAGTCAAAAATGTAAATTGTTTTGTGTTTTATGTATTCTTCCACACTAGGCAAAGGGGAAAGAATAGCCTGTCTTTTTGTGGCATCACTGGTCTCCTGACATCCCCCCCTCCCCTCCCTCACTGTAGAGTTGTAGAGTAGGCTAGGAGGCCCCTAGTGGCTAAACTCACTCAGTGAGCACAGGTGTTGTGCGCAATTGTACTGGAAAAACTGTAACGGAAAAAAGGATCACTTTCACCTGATTTTGTGACAGGCGTTTTTGCATTTATTTGTGTGCCCTTTTGAATGCCTGTAAAACCAAGGGATATAGTTCGCCCTGCCGACTATTCAGTTAGGACCTCGGGGAAACAAAAATGTGCTCCAAAAATAGGCAACAACATAGATATGGCCCGCGTCTCCTGTGCGAACGCGAGGAATGCGGCTTTAAATCGTGACAGTAGACTCCACACAACTTCGAAAAACGTCGTTTTCCAATTAAACTGTAATATCACTATCGAAACCTACTAGTATACCTACTAAAACAGCACCATCATCATTACAACGATGTTATTTCTTCTGAGGAGCAAATACAATGACTATGAATGTTTTATGAACGCAATCATCTATCGATAAAGGGTATTAATGTACTATATTTATTTCATTCTGGTAGCCTATCATAGGCCGCAGCCTACTGCTGTAGAATTTACATTAGCCAATACAGTAAACGAATACCCAGATCCCCCAAATCGCCTAGTATACTAGAATAGTCATAAACATAATTCAAATAACTACTTGTATCATGTTGTAAATGTGCACGTATGCTAAATTTAATTAAATGAGATTCGTGCGTCCCTCACAAAATAAGCAGGTCTATTCAGAGTCAATTCAATCTAAATAAACTACAGTGTTATTTTATTCTCTATACAAAACACAAACAACATAAACGAGTCCATAAATACAACTAAAAAAATGCACTGTAGCCTAAGCACAGACAGAGTTTAGTGCTCCATTATATTTGACAATAAACAAATACAACAAATCAATCGCATCTCAACACGCACTATTTTAAAGGCTTTTGGAGACGACTTCAAGCGTGCCACACTGTGGGTGAAAAAGTCAAACATCCACAAATTCACCAATTTGAATGGTCATTTCCATAGAAGCTTACCTTAACATCATATTTGCATGTAGTCTTTGAACTCGGTCTCTCCAGTTGTAGGCTATTAGAACAGTCGCGAGTTACATCCAGAATGACAGCAGTATACGAGAAATAATCCGTCTACAGATACGCTTCTTTTCCAGTCTGCCCACTCTAATTTCGCCTCTTCCTAGAGTTTTCTTTTGTCGAATGAATGTTCCTCAGTGCAAGA